>NC_062530.1:19439839-19554839 GCF_022655615.1 Tachysurus fulvidraco | reverse complement strand
GGTCGACAATTAATCTATATTTTTATTTTTAAAAATAGACATGTATTGTGCGTCTGTGTGTGTGTGTGTGTGTGTGTGTGTGTGTGTGTGTGTGTGTGTGTGTGTGTGTGTGTGTGTGTGTGTGTGTGTGTGCGTGTGTGTTTGTTTCAGGCTTGTATACACTGATAACAGGCTGCTGTGCACATGACCAACCGTTTGATCTCTGTGTGTGTAGTGACTACGTTCACACTGCAGGAAAAAGCATCCCAAATCTTTATCCTCTTAAGCGTGGTGCTCTGGGAAAACCCATCTAATGTCACTGTAGCTAAATACTGGCAAACTCACAGAACATTTCTACTTTTAGAAATATTAAGTAGCTGGTATCTATGGATGCTGGTTTCTGCCATGAAGAGAAAAAAAGATAACTGTGGCTTTATATCTCAGAACTGAGATATCTGCCTTTTTTGTTCTTGCAGTTTATTTTATTTTTTCAAAATTGCAAGATTTAAACTCACAATTCTGCTTATGTCTCACAATTTTGAGTTTACTGAAATGTTAGTGATTTCATATATCGCAATTTTGACTTTATTTCTCACATTTTCAAGTTTGCATCTCACTTTCTCACTGTTTTTTTTTTTTTTCACTTAACGCAGCACCTAAGATGTTACTTCAAATAATGTAATTTATAGCATGAATAGTGTTACAAGCAATATAAAGAACATAACACAATGTGGTTTGCTGTTATGGCTAATTAATAGAACAATTGTGTGGCAAGATCTGTTACCACACTGAACATCTCCAAAATAAGATATAAACAGTTGTTCCCTCATCGGCCTCTTTTTTTCTCCCTCAGGAAGTTAATAAAAAGGTTTTACAGAGTAGCCGCAAAGTCCTTCAGCCTAAATATATTCCCATGCCTGGAACAGCTTTAACACCGATGGTTATATCTCTGTTCTGATATCTTCCAAAGCAGACACTCCTTCCAGCATCAGGATTTCAACAACCACACGCTTTTGTTGTAAATCACTTTATGTGCAGCATCCACCATACAAGTCCCTGTGAAATGTTTTGCTGCCGAACTCTTGTCATAGAAATAAATCAACATCCGAATCAAGAATTCTACTCAGGTGTAAATAAAGATAGATTGAGTGGAAAACATTTTGACAGTATTTTACTATTTTATGGCAGGACACAATTCAATTTGTGTTAGATATAAGTGCCTGGACACTAACAGCTTGAAGTGTATATGAATGGTTACCATGTGTTTATGGGCTTAAACACTGAGGCAGTGGTTCTGCAGGAGGTCTTTGTAGAAAAAGCAGCAAATTTCTGCAGCAGAGTAAACTCACATCTATATACAGGGGTAAACAGATTCTTGACTTTGCAAACTCGCTACAAGCTGTAAGATAAATAAGCGGAGTGAAGCAAAACAGACCACAGGCTTATTAGTGTGTGCAACACGGATCAGATCCCAGCAGTAGACTGCAAAGTGTCTGAGTTTTGAAGGCCTCTCAGTAAGGGTTTGTGTCAGATTTCATGACATTTTTCCTTTATTCTGATTTTTTTTTAAAACACAACAACCGGGGCTGTCATGGACTAATGGCAAAAACAAGTGCAAAGTGTGACAGTCAAAATCTCCTAAAGAACTATGTCAGGACCTCCAAGGTGCATAGGAAAACTGACCAGCCAGTGTTCTCATAATCCTGTGTAAAGTGTACCTGAAACAAAGCAAAGGCTTGTCATGGTGCAGAATGGATTTGTTTGGTTATTGCTTTTTACCTATAGAAGATATTTTATGTAGAACATGATTGGCATGCTTGCAAGGCACCGCCGGCGCACCACTGTGGCTCCAAACCTCTGTGTGCATGGAGATTACATTCTCCCAATGCAGGGGTTTGGTCCATGTACTCAGGTTTCCTTACCCAGTCAAAAAACGTTTTGCAAGCTGATCGGTATTTCTATAATATATGTCGATTATGAGTGTGTGTGTGCAATTGTGCCATACGAAGAGTTGGCTCCCTGTCCAGGGTGTCTCTCATCTTGTGCACAGAGTCCCTTTATAGATGGATTGTTGAAGGCACCTTTGCTCTACAAGCATTTCTTCAGACATTTGCACATTCTCTAGATATCTGCTCTGATTATTGTATTATTTCTGACACAGACATAATACTGACATCCTCACAGTACCTACACAGACATCCAAATTCACTGCCAATTCATGAGTCACCACTTGAATCCATTCCAGACATTATGTCACACTCATTCACCTGAACATTGAATACTGCACCTGTTTCCTGTTTCCCCTCGACCTCACCTCCATTCTTTGCATTCTGTTGTTCTCTCTCTATTACTATTCTCAGCTTGACGTATGCTTACAGTTCGGTTCATCCTGCATTAGTCTGTTTGTCTAATTGATTGACCTCTGCCTGATTTTTTGATTTGGATTGTTAAAAAATGAACCTCACCTCTTAGATGATTCACTGCAACCTTCCGTTGAACACAAGGTTACCAGAAACTTCAAAGTCATGATGTTTGCAAGATTCCTGTCATATCAGTTAACATAATATACTTAGATGGCATAAAATACCTGACAAAATGGCAAACATCTTATCAGAATCCAGCATTTTAGTGCAGTATATTCCTTACACAGTATAGAACTTACACAGATTTAATGGTTTTTCAACAGAAACTGGCTTGTAACAATTGGAGGGGACAATACCCGAATATCTTTCCCTTTAGAGTAGGTTAAACTTTTATTCCTGTTTCGAACTACAGAGATGGTGACTCATGTGTAGTGGAGAAGTGATAAAAAATAAACAGTGCAGAGTCAGGCAGTGCAGAGTCAGGCATTTTTATCTTTTTTTCACTCTGAAGTAGATGTGCTTGAAAAGGACTCGTTTTTCCTCTGTAATGACTTCCCTGGACATTAATCAAAGCTATTTGAAAGGCTTGCGTTAGACAGCCAGTGTCTGCACTTCTGTTCAAATTTTAAACACTTAGAGACAGAAATAGTGCGGCACACCTGTGCAAAAGCAGCACTTCTAATCCTCTCAGATAGATGTTAGCATTTAAGGCAGCGCTGTCCTGAGTGAACTTTCTAAAATCTGTAGGTACATCACGCACACGCACAACACACACGCGCGCACACACACGCGCACACACACACACACACACACACACACACACACACACACACACACACACACACACACACACACACACACACACACACACACACATAAAATCTATCTATCTATGTATCTATGTATCTATGTATCTATCTATCTATCTATCTATCTATCTATCTATCTATCTATCTATCTATCTATCTATCTATCTATCTATCTATCTATCTATGTATCTATCTATCTATCTATCTATCTATCTATCTATCTATCTATCTATCTATCTGTCTGTCTGTCTGTCTGTCTGTCTGTCTGTCTCTCTCTCTCTCTCTCTCTCTCTCTCACTCTCACTCTCTGTGTATGTACGTATAAATGTGTGTGTTTATGTGATTTAGCTGAGACAGACAGAGTGTAATGACCTGTAACGAGGTGTCCTTTAGGGTCTGATCGTTAGCATCTGTAGGTTTTCCCCATTTTCTCACTACTCTTTCTCTCTCACTGGCACTCGTCCTCTGTCTCTAGCAGTAGTTGTAAATTTGGCTTCTCTGGCAGAAATACCGCAGTGAAAGGTCCATGATGAAGTTGTTATTGGATGTCCGGACCATCCATAATGCTGCCATAGCCCAGTGTGTGTGTTGAGTTGAAAACATAATTGACTGCAAATGGAATTTTTACTCTTTTACTGAAGGTAACAAACCTTCAAACAAAATCTCAATGTCAGTGAAATTCAGTATCCAGAAGCCAGTATTTGCCTGCAGCACTCATATATCAGAGGAGCAAACAGCAAACCTTTTAGAAACATAATGTACCATTAGATTGTACACACATTCCACTGACTCATGAAATGCAATCCTTTAAAGGTGCAGACTTATTTAGTTAGCAATTTAGAAGCATATTATTCAGCAACTATTATGGTCTTTGCAGGAACTACAGTGAAACTAACAGGAAAATGTATGCAATTTCAATTTCTCAAATATATACGGTAGACGCACAATGCATGAAATCATGTAATAGCTTTTAAAGCTTTAGTTAATATTCACATCGAACAACATTCATCCCTGGTAATTCATGTCTGTCTTTTTTTCTGAACAATAGTGCTCCTAAAGGTCAAGTCAAGTATCTTTTATTGTCATTTCAACCATATATAGCTGATGCAGTACATACAGTAGTGAAATTAGACAACATTTCTCCAAGACCATGGTGCTTCATAGAACAAAAACAGAGCTAAATAAAACAAAACAGAGCTAAGGATTTCAAGTAAGTTAGTCCTAGCCACATACAGTGCATCTTGCAACCTAGTACAAACAGTGTGAGACAAAAAACAGTGCAAACAAACAATACAGAACACTACGAGACAATACACAAAAGCAGCACTGACCAGTGTACATACTGTACTGTATATTCTGCAGTCCAAAAATATAGAAATGAACATTTAATATCATAGCAGCAGTTATATGAAGTTTTGTAATGAGTTTACAGCATGGGCAAAGATAGCAAAACACAGTGTGCAAAACAGCATGAAAACAGTTGGGCACCAGACAGTGATGCAGCTGCTTCTGATGCTCTCGATGGTCTCTTTGTAAAATGTTGTCAGGATGGCAGAGGGAGATGTTTTTTCCTCCACCTTCTTAGGATGTAGAGATGCTGCTATGTTTTCTTTGTGATGGTGTTCAGTGACCAGGTGAAGTTCTCCACCAGATGAACACCAAGGAATTTGGTGCTCTTGATGATCTTTATGGGGGATCCGTTGATGTTCAGCAGAGATTGAAAGCTCTGTGCTCTCCTGAAGTTAACAACCATCGCTTTAGCAGTACACCTCCTCTCTGAATGCTGACTCATTGTTCTGAGTGATGAGACATTAATCAGCAAATGAACACCAGTGGGCTGAGCTTGCAGCCCTGAGGGTCTCCACTGCTCAATGTGGTTGTGCTGGGATGCTGTTCCCAATGCTGAAGCTTAGTCTCTCACTCAGAAAGTCCAGGATCCAGTTGCAGAGGGAGGTGTTCAGGCCCAGCAGGCTCAGCTTCTCTATCAGGTGCTGTGGGATGATTGTGTTGAATGCTGAACTGAAGTCTATGAACTGCATTCATACATATGTATGTATCTTTATTGTCCAGGTGGGTGAGGACCAGATAAAGGATCATGCCAATAGCATCATCCTTGGAGCAGTTTGGACAATACACACACTGCAGGGGTCCAGTGAAGGTGGTAGCTGGGTCTTGACGTGCCTCATGACGAGCCTCTCAAAGCACTTCATTACGATAGATGTGAATGCGATGGGAAGATAGTCATTGAAAAAGGACACTTTTTAGGCACGGAGGCAATGGTGGTGGTCTTGAAGCAAGTAGGAACAGCGGTGATGCTCAGGGATGTCAGTGAAGACATCCACTAGTTGTCCTGAACATTCAATGAGCTCTCTGCCAGGAATGTTGACTGGTCCAGCAGCGTTCCTTGGTTAACTCTGCATAAAATTCTCCTCACGTCGGCCGTGGTTAGACAGAGGACCTGTGGATTGTATGGGCATGTGTGCACTTTGCTTCTCTGATGGCTCGGGACAGTTTGGCCTTTGCTGTTCCAAAACTGTGTTTGTACTGATGCTCATGGTACTTTACATTCAGTTGTTTGTAAATTGCTAGGAGGAGCTGGACTTATGAGTTCTTGGCTATGTTGGTTGGACTTTCCCATGCTACTAAGACAAAAGTTAAGCCCTTTCACAGTCACAGGTGCACTCCAAATTCTTTAAAATAATCCAGACTGTGTAAAGAGACATCCAGCTTGGTGTATGGAAATATTTGACCTGCTGGAATTCTGATACAGTGAATTGAAGCTGAAATAATTCAGCTGAACTATTGCATTTAAACTGACTTGATAGAATACCTTTAGCTAAGATGCAATAACATGGGGGAAGACAATTTAATTGAACAATAAAGGAGAAAAATTACTGATATATGATTGGATAGAAAGATAACCTTCCCTTTAAGATAGGACAGAGTTCCACTTATCTTGACTTTGTGTGACTTTTTCATCATGATAGAAATGTCAGCACTGATCCTAGATTTGTGTTGTTTACTAATTTAATTACAAGCACTGCTTCAGTCACAATGCTGGTCTGCCTTGACTCTTAGCTGTTTGAATTCACACACACACACACACACACACACACACACACACACACACACACACACACACACACACACACACACACACACACACACACACACACACACAAGATTCTAAAGAATAGAGTAGAGCATTTTCAGAATTGTTTTATTATTTTATTTGTTCTTATCTTTTAAAAAATTACATATTTATCATATCTTTGCTCACTAATTAAACCAATATTCCAACAGTGTATATATTGTCACTATATAAACTGCTTATTATTAAAAATACAGTTTGTTTTCTAATTAAATGAAGATCAATATTATTAACTACAATTGTAAAGCTATAATTGTTCTTTTATGAGCAGCATTTGTTTCCTTTGTTGTGCCCGAGACTTAAAGATCTCCATGTGTGTCCTTGTGGCGCTTCAGTGTGTTTATATAGCAACAGACTTTATGATTTGGAATATCAATTAGGTTGTTATGCAACTGTAAACCTACTGATGCTTCTTGGGATTATTTGATCACTTTGACATATGTGTACAGCTCTGATGGTCTGCAACTGGCTAGACTGTGTTAAAAGAAAAGTGTGCCAGATGAGTAAACAAAAGTATCTGTGGCTAATTGAATCAACTTCTTTTCTGCTATTACAGGTTGTTTTAATGATGTGCACACACAACCAACCCCCCACCCCACCCCTGCACACACACACACACACACACACACACACAAACACACACACGCACGCACACACACACACACACACAGGATTTTTATGAAGAATAGAATCCATTAAAATATATTTTAGAATATAGGGATCAGAATAAGGGCAAACTATTTAAGATGTTTAGAAATCCACATATGTTCATGATTATATCCAGAACATTTTCATGCCATGAATCAGTAATTACATCTTTGTTCTCGGCATCAAAGAACTCACACATAGAATTCAGCTTTCATTACTGCTGACTTGCTTTACCTTTGACCTTACATCCTTATTATTCAGTCCCTTAATAATAACAACAACCCCGACACAGTCTGAGCAGTCGGCAGTCTAAAGCCAAAGATTTGAAGGTGCACTTTTAATATTTTATATCCCTTTTTCCCCCACTGGGATTTTCACATATTAATATGGCACATTGTACAAGAATAAACAGTTCTTTCTCTGTTTGCCTGAGAGAACGTCTACCTCTTCCTCTCCTTTCATCCTGTAACCACTCACCTTTTTTGCTCTGTTATTTTCTTTATTTCTTCTGCCGCACACTTCAATGTCCATGTTCACTTTGCACTTTCAAGGAAAATACTCATTCTGTTGCCCCTTATTCTTTATCCACTCTGGAAAAAAAACATTTTGTATGTACTAGGAGAGAAAACATGCATATAGTCAGTCGCAAAATTATTGGCTTCAATAAAAAAAATTCTCATCTTCATAAGAAGTTCAGAGTTTTGTCTCTTTATGTTTTTTGTATATATACCATATATATAACTACCATCAGTAAATGATGTAACAAAAAATCGGACAATTTGCTGCATTTTTGATAGAATTATTAACTGTACTTGTTTATGTCAAAGTGAGATGGGGCAAACGAAGTGGCATTGGCAAGTCTCTGTAAAATGACTCACTAGAGGCTCTGAGCAGTCTGGACCATAAAAAAGTGTTGCAAATGGTTTTCTTATCCACATTATATACTTAATACTATGTACTGAGGAATTGGCTTAAACTCTTTTTTTTATAATGTTCTATTTATTTTCCCAGGTTATTTGATACTGATATAAAATACTACAAATCAACTATTCCACCTGTAATGCTTTCGTTATGCTATTTTAAGTTTTAAAATGAATAAGCTAATAAGTGGTTATCCAATATAGTTACAGATCACTGTTCATTAAAGTACTGCAAGAATCGTAGCATATTATGTTTGGCTAACAAGATAAGTATTGATTTGTTTAAGCATGTAAGAGTAGCTCACAAGGTTGTAGTAACATATGAGATCTAAAATATGATGTGTATGCACTCTTAACTCTCAGGTCTTCTTAAAAACTGAAGTTTAAAGCTTAAGAATAGGACAAGTGTGTTTTTAATACAGAACACACTCAGCTTAGAGGTGCTGGAACAAAAAAACATCAGCTCAGCTACAGTATATGACAGATCCTCAGGACTAACAGTAGGTCTACTTGGCTAATTATAGTGAACGGGGTCAGTGAGGGAAGTAAAAATATTGAACAGTTTTGTTTATTCTTGGGTCATCATGTTTCTGTATCACTAATTATATTCCATATCCATAACAACCATATGCTTGGAAGCGTTTCAGAAACCTGCAGAGCAGTTGTTGTGCAAAGCTTCTCACAGATTTGGGTGGGGGTGAGAAGATGAGGGGATGAGTGAAGGAGGCGGGGGAAGAGATGAGAGGATGAGTAAAGGAGGCGGGTGAGGTGATGAGAGGAGGAGTGAAGGAGGCGGGTCAGGAGATGAGGGCATGAGTGAATGAGGCGGGTGAGGAGATGAGGGGATGAGTGAAGGATTCAGGTAAGGAGATGAGGGAATGAGTGAAGGAGGTGGGTGAGGAGATGAGTGAAGGAGGCAGGTAAGGAGATGAGGGAATGAGTGAAGGAGGTGGGTGAGGAGATGAGTGAAGGAGGCAGGTGAGGAGATGAGGAGATGAGGAGATGGGTGAGGGAATGAGTGAAGAAGGGTGGTGAGGAGATGAGGAGATGGGTAAGGGAATAAGTGAAGGAGGGTGGTGAGGAGATGAGGAGATGGGTGAGGGAATAAGTGAAGCAGGGTGGTGAGGAGATGAGGAGATGGGTGAGGGAATGGGTGAAGGAGGGTGGTGAGGAGATGAGGAGATGGGTGAGGGAATGGGTGAAGGAGGGTGGTGAGGAGATGAGGAGATGGGTGAGGGAATGGGTGAAGGAGGGTGGTGAGGAGATGAGGAGATGGGTGAGGGAATGGGTGAAGGAGGGTGGTGAGGAGATGAGGAGATGGGTGAGGGAATATTTAGGAAGATATGACAAATAGATCTAACATACTCTATTACAGGCATAGTCTGTCTCATCACTTGCATCAACTTTCCTGTAATGAGTCTGTTGCCGCTCTCTCTCTCTCTGTCTCTCTCTCTCTGTCTCTGTCTCTCTCTCTCTCTCTCTCTCTCTCTCTCTCTCTCTCTCTCTCTCTCTCTCTCTCTCTCTCTCTCTCTCTCCACACTCTCAGCTCTTTCTAACCCATTTGTCAGTCGGACTCCTGCAACGGATAATACACTTACGTATTCTTAGCAGTATTTCCCCTGCATTAGCACTGACTATCCTTGCATTTGATATGGCATCATGCTGTGTAATCAGGACTGACTGCATCAGTTACAGTATCTGTGCTTCATTAAAAGTTTTAGATCCATTTATACTGATGCATAATACACTTAATTACATACGTCTTCAACTAGCAGCTGTGTAGCAGTCATTCTGTCTCAAAGCTATGTTTAACTAAGTAACAAACATTATGAAGCACCCAGGAAGTTTATCTCAGCAGTATATATGGCTAACATTAGCAAAAGTTACATTGTCTGGAAAACACAAGTTAAGAATGTTTCATATAACTACAGAAATCAACAGTCTTCTGGAAAATACATAAGGATTATGGTTTATTCACTTGAGAACAAACCGCCAGCTTTCTCAAACAAAGCCAGAAATTCTATGCCAAAGATGGTGACCAAATCAGAACGATCAAGTCCTAAATGACAAGGATCATTTATTAAAATAACAGACATTTAAATCACATGTTCTGCATTATGAAGAGGCTGTTCATGTGCTCCGGACTTGAACCTGGCTAATGACATTGGCAGTAATGTGGCAGAAGAGACACATTTGCAGTGATTTTGACTGTTGTTTTGAAGCTTTTAAGACATATTTTAATGTAGTTATCCTACACAAATTTTAAAGATGGATTATCAGTGATTAAGTGAATCACTTGGGGCAAGTTGTGGCCTAATGGTTAGAGAGTCTGACTTGTAATCCTAAGGTTGTGGGTTCGAGTCTCGGGCCGGCCTTGAGCAAGGCACCAAATCCCAAAATACCGAACCAGTGTGTGTTCATGGTGTGTGTGTGTGTGTGTTCACTGCTGTGTG
Source organism: Tachysurus fulvidraco (assembly GCF_022655615.1). NCBI lineage: Eukaryota > Metazoa > Chordata > Actinopteri > Siluriformes > Bagridae > Tachysurus > Tachysurus fulvidraco. The sequence continues at coordinate 19,544,516 of NC_062530.1, read as the reverse complement.
TGCACTTTGGATTTGTCAAATGCAGAGAACGAATTCTGAGTATGGGTTACCGTACTTAGCCGTATGTCACGTCAAAAAAAAGAAATGATTTATACCGATACTAATCATTTTTCTGAAACCTTAACATCAGCTGAGTTTATGCAATAATTTTAGGTGACTCCATCATGTGTTTGTGTACAGTATGTAATGTGTGTCAAGCTGAAAGTTTAAAGGTTGGTTTCTCTAGCACCCTGAACCATAAAACATTTAAAAAAAATGCCCCCCCCCCAATCATAATACAGCTAAACAGATAATCACACCGTTTTCTTTCTTTCTTTTTTTTGTAGCAGTTGCTAATAACATTTCTCAACTTTTATGTCAGCTAGAGAAGTTTAATGAGGAATCAATGCAACTCTTCTCCAATAAAGCTGGCTGTACTCTCTTCATGTTCACATCAATTTTACAATGTTTTAGATATTTTTTCATACCGCTCAACAATTATAAACCCTCCTGTTTTGCATAAAATCGATCTCTTATAAAATAAAGACCCATATTCTCACTCGTGTCTGAAGTGATTTTTATGTTCTTTTGCTGTGAAAGGTCAACGATTTTTTTCATCAAAATTCTGCCGGCATTTTCACAAAACAAGAGGCTGGTGCTGTAGATGAAACTGAAGTCAGTATGCAGCTGAAGTGGAGTAATCTAGATTACTTCTGTGCTATGTGTATGTTAATGTGAGTGAGAGCTCGGGTCAAGGTTGCTCCTGCTGCAGGGTAATTGTACAGATAAACAGTAAGCACAATGAGGTAGACCTGCTTTCCATGTCAACTCGTTTTTATTGTGCACTTTCATTCTTCTCTCATCCCTGCACTCCGTTATGCAGGGCAATTTCTATTACTCTCGATAATAAAGAAAAAAACGTGACTGTTTGCAGAATTGAGAATCGGTCTGTTTTTATACACTCTCAGGCCAGAGGAGGAGGAGGAGGAGGAGGAGGAGGGACTGACATGTGTGTATTTAATATTCTATACAGCCTCAGGGTGCTTTCAGATGTCCAATATTTAGTGTGTTTAAACCAATTTCTGGAATATTTGCTCTTTAGGTTGTAGTTTGATTGCTGTGGGAACACAACTCGACCCTGCTACTCTTGACACTATACAGTATGTGCATTTCTAAATGTTTTTAATGAGAAAGTACACTAGGTGCCTAGTAACCTCGAAGGTTTATATAAGAACAAATTTTAATCAGTACCATGCAACATTTTAAATCATTTACTCAAATAAATGTTGTGTGAGGCACAGCTTGTCTATTTATTTATTTTTTTCCCTTCCTCAAGTATTCCTCCCTGTTCGTAGTCGCCACAGCGGATCACGTGGTCCGCATATTAGATTTGGCACAGGTTTTACGCCGGATGCTCTTCCTGCCGCAACCCTCCCATTTTTGGGACTGGCACTAAAAGTTAACTCTTCAGTGGCTGGGCTAGCTCACTGCCTGGGAATCGAACCCTGGGAAACTAATAAGGATCCCTAAGTGAGCCACAGTAACATGTCCATATAGAGTTCCTTGTTTCACTCTGTGTGGAGCTTTGTGTGTGATCCCAATGTCTGTGTGAGTTTTCTCCTGGTTCTCTTGCTTTCTTCAGCTTTCCAAAAATGTAGTTCTAGGTGGTCTGGCTAGTTTAAAGTGTAACTGTGCGCTGACATTGACTGACATCCCATCCAGGGGGAATTCCCTTTTTGTGCCCTGTGGTACAAGGATAGGATCTAAATCCACTGCAACCCCAAATGGTTATTGAGGATGAAAGGATGAATAACGTTACATAGGAAGTGAAGTTATTTTTAGTTTTTCTTTTATGGAGCTTTTATGTAGATTTTGTGTGACAGGATCCTTCAAAAAGTCTACCTTTAAGTCTATTGATGTAACTTTAGTCGATTAGAAATTGATAATAGATAAAAAAAATATATATCAGCTTTATAGATGCTCTTAGTAAGAGGTGGACAATATTTGAGTATTTTAATACTTTGTTAATATACTAATATACTTTGTTAATAATACTTTGTTAATGTACATTTATACACTTGTAATTACATTTGCCAAAAGAAACCAAACTATACATTTTACCCCTTACATTTGAGTATCTGTTACAAATCTCAGTGACTGCACAATCGCATGAGCTCAGTTTAACCTCCAAGCATTTCAGTTTAACAGATTCATCAATGTATGAAAAATAACTATTAAAAATCATACCAATTCATCATCTCTAGTGACCTTCTCATGTAAATTTAGTTAGTGCTGTACTGTAGCTCTCCTTGTGTTTGAAGATAGATAAATCACTAGACTGCAGTGTGGAACCTGAGGCTGAGCACCTTCACCCTACCTCAGTAAAATGTTTCAGTATGGTGGAGTGAACAAATACTCACATCAAATGTTTATGCCTCCTTTACCCCTTTACCCCTTTGTGGCTAGAATTAAGTAAATTAGGTTGTTTTGTTTTGTTTGCCCAGGTTAAACTAACATTGATTCCAGTAGCTAATATATTTCACTAGGCATCACTTAAAATTCTTAACTAAAGGTAAATAATGCAGAATTACAGAGTTAGAACGATGTTATCAGGCAAAATGGTGTAGCTGCTTTAAAATCAAAACATATTTTGATTTAAAAGTAACATTAAAACATGACATTAACTTTATTTCATCATTTAAAACATTGAAGTTTTACATTTTTAATGCTTACATTTTGTAACATTAGCATTTTTGACCCAGATTCTGACACATTAACTTGTCATTTCACTTAAGTAATTTCTTAGTACTTAGTCCACCCCTGCTTTTAATTTACATGAGTATATTTTACAATAGACACAAGGTATGTACAGAACTTAATTAATAATTTAAGTGTACATATTTAAGAACTAAAACACTACAGGCTGCCTTGTTATAGGAAAAGAATCCACAATGGCACGAATGTAGTCCATACTGTATGTATTGCATAGGAAGAGTAAGCACTGTTGCTTTAAGAGCAGTACATTAAGAGCATCTTCCTTGTTGAATGCACAAACATGCACTCAAGCATATACAGTATTAGTATATTTGTATTTTTCTGTACCTTCTTTCAGTTAAACTCGTATCATGTATTTCTGTATGTAGGAAGACAGTAGACATCTGTGTTGTTTTAATTTTTTACATTTTTTGTTTAATTTTGTATTTTCATGTGATGGAGTGCTGGAGCTTCATTCAGTTATAAAACATCATTTAGGAGTCAAATTCATTCCCCTGCATTTGGCAGGATTACACAGATTAAGGCTTTCAATTTGGGATGAAACAGCATATCAATTGTGTGTGTGGGTGTGTGTGTGTGAGTGGAGAAGTGTAGTGTCTGAGTGTCTGTTTAACAGTCATGTCTTAGTTTAGCCGTGTCTCTGTTCTGATTGTATTAGATATGGACTGACATCTGAAGCTTTTTTATAGACTATATCTAAAATTACTCCATGACCTTAAGGTAATTCAATGCACCGTATATGTATTAGACTAGCGACATCCTGACTGATTGCCGGAGATTTTTTTCCCCACTCATTTTTAGTCAGCTTTCCAGCAGAGTGCGAGGATTAGAAAGCAAAGAAAAGCAATATGCTGACCTAAACAATTTCCTGCCTTTCTAGGACAGATCCAAATAACAAAGTATGTCAGGACATATTTGCAAAGGACAGATAGTAAAAAAGAGACAGTAAAAAAGTCAGGTAAAGGATAACAGGCATTTGATTGTTGAGTGTGTAAGAATGTAGTATGTGTGTGAACGGAAGACTATGACGATGATGATGATGATGACGATGATGATGACGATAATGATGATGATGATGATGATGATGATGATGATGATGATGATTTGTGAAGATGTAGCGGTGTCAGTGTTGCAGCATGTCCTGTCTGCATACAGATAATCAGACTGTGTCCTGTGTACTTCTATCTTTATACACTTCTATCTTTAGACATTGTTAGATTGTTGAGCAGCTTAACTATAGTTTTGATGATCAAACGAAAGTCCATGTGCAAGCTTTAAAAAGATCCATGCCTATATTTTCTCTCTCAGTGTTATAAAGCATCTGGAAAAAATGATGTGACAAGTGAGGAAAGTGTAGTGTGTCTGTGTGAATCTCTCTCTCTCTCTCTCTCTCTCTCTCTCTCTCTCTCTCTCTCTCTCTCTCTCTCTCTCTCTTTCTCTCTCCCCTCTCTCATATACACTTGCACACAGACTTTAATTTTCTATTTCTTCTTCTCGAGCTCATACTCTCTCTGCTGTCTGATTCATATTTTAGTCAAATCCATTAAATAAAAATAAATAAATAAATAGATAGATAGATAGATAAATAGATAAATAAATAAACCTGCATTGATCATCACCAGTTCACTGCACTGTGAGTAAATTTTGCATGCATAGCCTCACGCTGAACATAAGGAAACTGTACATGGATGAGCAGAGATATCTCATTTCCACTGGGACCCGTACCACCTCTATCTCTGGCATTCGCTCAAGTATTTTCTCTTGTCATGAATAATATGTTCGATTTGCTATGTTTGTACCTCTAACTTTCTCTGCATAATTGCCGGCGTGTTTGCTTTCTCATCAGTCGCACAGATGATTTAAGCAGTATTAATCAGTTTGTGGTGCAGTGAGATGAAACAAGCTGCTCTGTTATTGTAAGAAAATGAAAGCAAGCATCTGCTTCTGAATTGCAGCATCCCTCCAATTATTCATCCCACTGTACGCCATCCTCCAGCATCACATTCTCCAACTACTTTGTTTTACTGTATTAGTTCAGTTTTGTGTGGAAGACATTTCTCTCTGTTCTGCAGTGGTACTCTCTCAAATACTGTACACACACATTTACATTTACGGCATTTAGCAGACGCTCTTATCCAGAGCGACGTACAAAAATGCTTTGAAGTCTCCAATAAGAATACGTCAATACACACACACGCACACACACTTCACCAAGCTACTGATTCTCACATACTGAGTCTCACATCTCTGTGCATTACGCATGTATGATATGTAAGGGAGACATCATATTGGAGCTTGCTGTTATACACCACCAAAAAGTGATATCTCTTATGCAGATGTAGCTAATGTTTCTCTCTTTTAGATAAATAAATGCCATTTATTTACTCGTTTCATCTTCAGTTCTTAATGCTTTTGGCAGATGTTTTATCTTATTTCAAACACTTCTTTCAAAAGCAAATAATCTGCTCATAGAATAAGGATTGAAAGCTTAAAAGTAGTAAATATATTCTGAAATACAGTGAGGTCCAGAGTTATTATTTAAAACTGGAAATATTGTGCGATATCTTGATTATTCAATATTAAATCAATTCAATTAAGATTAATAAGAATGTTAAGCAAAATATCAAGCTCTTTATTTAAATGTAAGCAAGTTTGTGAAACTTCTATGAACTCCTTAATCTCTTCTACTAAAGCGTTCGTTCAGATGACTTTGATCTTAAACGGATCATAAGGTTTTGCATGAACTTAAGGAGTCCATGTCAGCTCGAGTCACACTGCCATTAAAGCTAAAAGGTCACAAACTATATGCTAATAAACCTTCATGAAAATAACTCCAAGATTCTACTTTTCACTCAAGTTATTGCTTATAATATCGTTTATAATGTGATTGAAAACAAATGCCATACAGAAAGATTTTCACTTGTGCTCTCAGTCTTTTGGAGCTCATGGTTAATATTCTTATATACATTATGTTATAAACTCATAATGAGAAATATTACATCATTTGTCCCTTGCTATGATATCAATTTCTGCAGTGTGGGAAAGAACCGAGTGGCTGGGTGGTGTGATGCAAAATCGCAACGCAAAGCACTTTTTTAACCTCGTGAGAGAAAAAAAACAGAGAAAAAAAAATTTGTCAGTTTTGATTTCTTCTGTTAGTTTTCTTATATTATTATCTGGTAGCAATAACAGCAAGCCTTTGCTGCGACCTCAAAAGGTGAACTCAACAATTATGGCCGTACTGTAATTACAGAAAATAAGAATGAAACTTGCAAGAAAATGACAATCCATTGATTTCATTATGTTGAGGAGACGGGTTAGCATCTGACCGTAGTGCACACTGAAGCAACGACGGTAAGGAAAATCTAATAATTTGTTACAGAGCACAAACAAAGCATTATACAAATACCTGTGTGTGTGTGTGTGTGTGTGTGTGTGTGTGTGTGTGTGTGTGTGTGTGTGTGTGTGTGTGTGTGTGTGTGTGTGTCTGACTGTGTCTGTCACTAATAGCCTATTACTTAAGGTACATTTTAATCTAAGAATTTAGCTAATTGATTGAATATTTTGTCTTTTTTCAATCTGACAACTGAATTAACACTTTTTTCCTCCTTACCATTCATCAGATGCCCTTATTCAGTGTGACATACTGTACAAAAGTGTTTTAAAGTCATTGAATGCATTAACTCTGGTTCACTAGGTTCTGGACTTCAGATTCCATTTTTTTTTAAAAATACACACATACAACAAACAGTGGGAAAAGTGCTTGTTCAAGTATTTCACTTCTAACATGAAGATTTGAAGATAGCCAGTGTCTCAGCTGTCCGGACCCCTTTGGGATGTTCATTCCACCACCTCGGTGCCAGAACAGAGAAGAGTCTTGTTGTATACTTACCTCTTACCATGAGAGATGGTGTTTTATTACACGTTATCACATTTTATTACACTTAACCCATGCCATACCCATGAATCATACCCTGTGTAGCTGATAATAGACCGTTTGTGTATACGTGCAAACTAATTGAAAGTTAAGTCTCAGCATATAACCAATACTGGATTGATGCACATCTTGGGTTCTTTAAAGACAAAGGCTTCATAATAAATGTCCGGTTATGAATGTTGGAAGTGGAAAATAAACAGCACGTCAAAAGAGAGTCAAATACTCAAACACGCAGTAGAGACAAAATCACAGAGCAAAACTCTGCCCTTCCCTGGCACTTTCAACTAAAATGATGGATACTTTAATATTTTTAAATATTTGAATAGTTTCTCTTGTTCATTTTACTTTCTTTATTAAAGTCGTATACAATGTTTTTGTCATATTCACTGTATAAAAAAATTACTTACTCATTTGCTAAAGCTTTTGTAGCTTTGAGAACTGATAAAATGAATGTATACATGGTGGGTTTTAGGTACTTAAATCATTTATCGGTATCTTTCTAAAGTGTAAAAGACAGCTAGACATTTTAAGCTTAAAGACCGGGTCGTATTGCTGTCTTCTGACAAGAATTTAACTACAAAATTATATCCTTTTATTATAATCTACTGTGCTGTTTTATGACATTAAAGTGATCCTAGTGATCACAAAAGGCAACAGCAATAGTTATTAACATATAATAGTGTCTTGATCTATGATTCTATGATTGACATTTATTACAAACTGGGGCTGGCAGTAATCTACTCTAATATGTAGTCACCTTAGATTTTGATTTGATTTTGATCGAGGGTGCTGAGATGCTGTTACTCAGTTTTATGATTAAAACATCATCCTGCTGTATTTCAATTTTAATTTCTAAAAGCCTGCATTACAATATTATGATTTTCATCCATCATGAAAAACACCCAGCTTTATATTATTGTTTCCTCTTTGTCTGAAATGCTTTAAAAATATGAACATAAATATGTGAATTTATGTTTTTTTTAATATAAATGCTGTATGCTGTTCCAGTGTTAACATATGTATTATAATAATATTATATATATAATATATATTTGGTGCATAAATGCAGAATACCAAATCATAAAACATCTATGGTATCAATTCCTTTTTCCCATCCGTAATCCGTTTGCCACTATCTGAAGATTTTTGCTTTTCTATGAAGGACAAGGGCATGCATGTCGACACCATGGTGGCTGAAGCAGTAGTTGATTGATTCTCATGGGTGAAATGAGACGTCAATGACATTTCTTGAAACTGCAGTCATGGAGATAAGGTCACTTTAAGTGCATTAGCATGGAGAAATTGTCATTCAGCATTAGGAGAGGTGCGAGCCTTCTTTCACATACGTACTTCTTATCGTCATGGAATTCGCTATTGAAACCCTGTAGGACAAGGTGTGAAAATTAAACTGAATCGAATGGAGAAGGACGCATGTGTGAGAGAAAATGAACAAAAGATGAGAGTGGAAAGATTGATTGAATCGTTTCAGTGTTTTCTTGGCATTCTCAGGAGAGGGCAGTTAGAGGACACGGTAATCTGTTTGTCTTCTGTATTCTCTTTCACAGGAAAGCAGATGCACCTTTAACCTAGGATAATTAATTGATTCTACAAGACTTATCATTTAAAGAGACCAAAAGTAAACAGAGACCTTTTTTAATGATTTGATGTCTATCTCATCCCTCATCTTATCTCTCCGCTCTTTCACTCAGCGACACGTCCTCCTTTTACTGATTGACCTCATCTGTGTTGTCTAAATGTTATCTCTCTTTGCAAATACCTTTGGCTGATTCGCATTCGGCTCAGTGGACCCTTTTAAAGACTCTCCTTGTGTTCAAGTTAACTCAATTACCTTTAACTATAGCTTAATTAAGTTCTTTCTTTCTCTCCTTTTTCAGGGCGAGTGCTCACAGAAGTGTTACCACATGTTCATCGTGGAGACCGTGTGCGTGGCATGGTTTTCCCTGGAGTTTGTGTTACGTTTCCTGCAGGCCCGCAGCAAACTGGAGTTCCTACGTGGTCCACTCAATATCATTGACGCCATGGCCATCCTGCCCTACTACGTGTCCCTGGCTGTGGATGAAGAAGAGGAAGATTTGGGGTTAGACAAAGAACGCTCATCTGCTGGCAAGGGCTACCTGGACAAGCTGGGCCTGGTGCTGCGGATCCTGCGAGCACTACGGATCTTATACGTGATGCGGCTCGCACGGCACTCACTGGGGCTGCAGACTCTAGGTCTGACCGTGCGACGAAGCACGCGTGAGTTTGGGCTTCTGCTTCTCTTCCTGTGTGTAGCTGTGACACTCTTCTCACCACTCGTGCACCTGGCTGAGAGCGAGCTAAGTAGTGAGCAGGACTTCAGCAGCATCCCTGCCTCTTACTGGTGGGCCATTATCTCCATGACGACAGTGGGCTACGGCGACATGGTGCCACGTAGCATCCCAGGTCAGGTGGTGGCACTCAGCAGCATCCTGAGTGGCATCCTTATTATGGCCTTCCCTGCCACCTCCATCTTTCACATGTTCTCACGTTCCTACCAGGAGCTTAAACAGGAGCACCAGCGCATCATGAAGGAAGAGTGTGCTACAGCCGCAGCTGCAGCTGTGGACAAACAAGGCGAGGAGCCAGAAAGAAGCGGGGATCATTCTGCACCTATACTGGCTCTCCATCTGGATCCTGAAAAGGCTGGATATACAGATGGTGTGTCCCTATTAGGTAACAGTGGAGACTTGTCAGGGAATAACAGACACTCCTTACCGGTAGGACCCTTGTAGAGACTATTGACACTATTGATAGTGTGGACTTTGTAGTGGTTCCTGATCTTCTAACCTTTCAGATGAAGGGAAGGATGTAAAGGGCCACTCTGTTTGAGAAGAGAAAAAAAAACATTATAGAGACTTTCACTATGTGAATCTGGCAATTTTGTCTTCCATCAGCCATCAGCTGACTAGTTCTAATTGAAAAAATGCAGTTTTCATATACAGCTTGCTCGAATTAAATAACTTTTTTCCAGATTTAATAATCACCCTTGAGTCTATTAAACCATGCAGATGATTTTTATCATCCCAATTTGTCATAGCTATGGCTTTGTCATGCTGTAATGATAGCAGCCTAGATTATTTTTAATTCCTTGTGTCATTGGTGAGATCTTTTCTTCAGTTTAAACCAATTGAAATTAACACAAGCTAGCACATTCTATTGATTCAGTATGATACTGCTTTCCAATCAGTTCTGCATTTATAATATCAAGAAAGAAATATATTCTAGGCACATTTAGTCTTGCTGTCCCTTTGTAGCATTTTGGACAGACAGCAGTGACTGACCGAGAAAGGATGAAAATAAAAGGCTGTAGTTATACCAGCACTTTGCCTGTGCTGTTTTCCTCTCTCATTTGGTTCACCGAAAGTCTTTTAATTCGCTCTGTCAAATGTTCAAAACATCACACACACACACACACACACACACACACACACACACACACACACACACACACACACACACACACACACACACACACACATTTTTTCTTGGGCTTGGTTTGTGGGTTTTTCAAAAAAGAGACAACAGAAAGAAAGAAAGAAAGAAAGAAAGAAAGAAAGAAAGAAAGAAAGAAAGAAAGAAAGAGTGTGTGTGTGTGTGTGTGTGTGTGTGTGTGTGTGTGTGTGTGTGTGTGTGTGTGTGTGTGTGTGTGTGTGTGTGTGTAGAGAGAGAGAGAGAGAGAGAGAGAGAGAGAGAGAGAGAGAGAGAGAGAGAGAGAGAGAGAGAGAGAGAGAGAGAGAGAGAGAGAGAGAGAGAGAGAGAGAGAGAAAGTTTTAAAGGGGTGAATGTGTGTGTTGGTTTTTATGTATTTTTGTGTGTGTGTGTCGGGGTAAATGTGTGTGTTGGTGTATATTTGTAGATTGGTTGATGTCTGTAGCACAAAGCACACTGCAGTCTGTAAGTAATTAAATAGAATTAATGTAGCTTTGGCTCTACAATCCAACACATGGATTTGACATCAAAAAGTGAAAATCAATTAATAGTGCAACATTAATTCAAGAATATTTCTGTCAACAAAGATGAATCATACAGATTGTAAGTGGTTTTATTTTGAAGGAGGGTTTATTTGTTTTCCTTTTTGGCACAGTATTCGAAATTACTACTCAGTGTTTTGATTGTGTGTGTGTGTGTGTGTGTGTGTGTGTGTGTGTGTGTGTGTGTGTGTGTGTGTGTGTATGTGTGTGTGTGTGTGTGTGTGTCTCTGTGTGTGTGTCTCTGTGTGTGTGTGTGTGTGTATGTGTGTATGTGTGTACACGTGCCTCTGTGTGTGTGTATGTGTGTACGCGTGCCTGTGTGTGTGTGTGTGTGTGTGTGTGTGTGCGCGTGTGCATGTGCGTGTGTGTGTGTGTGTGTGTGTGTGTATGTGTGTACGCGTGCCTGTGTGTGTGTGTGTGTGTGTGTGTGTGTACGCGTGCCTGTGTGTGTGTGTGTGTGTGTGTGTGTGTGTGTGTGTGTGTGTGTGTGTGTGTGTGCATGTGCGTGTAAGTGTGTCTCTGTCCTTCATAGTCTTTAAAAGTCACAGACTTCATACTCGTTACATAAAGGATGAGACGGCCAACAGTTAAGGATTAATCTCGATGAGATTGCTGATTAGATGTACTGTAAATTCATGGCAACTGTGCTCAACTTTGCAGTTAGTGCATATTACAAAATGACATTTATCAAACATTTGCTAATGCCGAGGCATTCTTTAATCCAAGCCAACGCTAAAAATACAAGATACCCCTGATATTATAACAAATTACACAAATTTGAATTTTTCTTTCATTATCTTTCAGCCATCAAACCTCCATACTATTAAATGTATATTGCAAAAGAAATGTGAAAGAATCTCTTTAGATTCCCAGACAGTGGTTTTACATTTACAACATTTAGCAGACGCCCTTATCCAGAGCGACTTACATTTTCTCTCATTTTTATACAACTAAGCAATTGAGGGTTAAGGGCCTTGCTCAGGGGCCCAGCAGTGGCAGCTTGGTGGAAGTAGGAATCAAACTCACAACCTTCCGATTGGTAGCCCAACACCTTAACCAATAGGCTACCACATTAACATTCAGATCCTGACCAGAATTTCTCGTTCGTAAACATGACTTTCATGTGTGATGTAAGGGTTGAATTTACACAAGCTTATTCCCTCACAATGCAGTCATAAATTCTGAATGTGTTTTTGGGTGGTCACATGCTGGAAGGGTTAAAATTGGATTTTACACACAAGTGGATAATTTAGAAAGATCATTATATAGGGCCTTAAATGTGTCCGTCAGGAGAGCCTTAAAACAGACAATTTTCATACTGACTGATGAGATTACATTAAAAGGACAAGTGGGTTACTGAAGTTGAGCTAAATGTTTATTATTTCTTAAAAAATATTTGATTTTATATTAGCGTTTTTTTTTTGTTGTATTAATTTTTGTTTTGTACTAATCTCATTCATCCATGTGTCAGAAAAACAGGTGATAAAATTTAGACCCAAGCGCGAGTATAGCTAAAAACACGAAAACACACAAACAAAACCAGAGAACACTGGGGAAAAAAAAAAGAAAAGCTAATCTCAAAAGAAACAAAACTGAGAAAGACACGAACATGAAGACAGCACAATCATGAGGAAAGTGAGACAATTAGACACATGAGGAACAGGTGCGTTGAGGCAGTAAGGAATAAGACACGGGCAGGGCCGACACATGACCACAAAACGTAAACAAAAACACAAGGGCACAAGAGACAACTGCTGGAATGCCGCTAAAGTTCCGACAGGTAAAAACTTTGGGCGTGATCCTGAGACCATGCTAGATCACTGCATTTTGTGTTTTTGCTATTGATCTAGTAATCCTAGTGATCACAAAAGGCAACAGCAATAGTTACTAACATATAATAGTGTCTTGATCTAAGATTCTTTTGTGGGAGGAGGAACAACAGCAGACAGGACAGTTCACCTTAAATCTAATGCATTTCAGCGAACCATGAAAAGGCGAAGGAAAGAGGGATTAAAGAGTAGATGATGTGCAAACATTAGAACTGCTTGCACACTACAGAAAAGGTTAAAAAAAAAAAAAGAGCTTTGCTGGTCCATTGCCTGACCTTTTCTGAGATACTATCGGGTCTTTTGTGTGGACCTTGAGATGTAGGCTAAAGATTTTGCTGAAATCTGGTGAGCACACCTACTGTATCTACTCAATTTTAGCTGCTAGACTGTATGCTGGATGATGTATGATGGCTGACAATCAACTCACAATTATGGAGTTTATCATAAAAATTCTTAGGATAGTAACCTATAGCATTAGTCTGATAGCTTTTGACTTTATTTAGTCTTAATTAATGTTGTTCTGCTCCACCAAGATCCATGGTCACAAGCTACTGACATAGATATTTGATATATATTGTTACCTAAGAAGAGTACACACTTTATAACTGGATACATTCAGTGATAAAGAAAAATGTAGTGTTCGATGTTAATAATGGCTAAATGGCAGCCCAGTCATGGAATCACATCTTAATTGAACCCACGTATAGAAACTCTTGAATATCACTACTGCATTTGCTCCATCTGGTTACTTTGCATTAGAATACAGTCTTTTTCACCACACTTGGTATTGATGTGCATACTCAGAAGCGTTAAACACAGAGCTTACGGTTGGTCTGAGCAGTTTAAAGGTAGCACAGAGTGTGATCTCAGTTCAACCTGAAAACTGTCCAAATTTCACTGTGAACTCTGGCCTTTTGAAGAAGCTCCATTTGTCTTCAAACGCACAGTGGGAAGTGAAGCTGGAGCACAGAGGTCTACATTAGTCATCACTGACCAAAACTAAGCCTTTTGGAAAGAGAGAGCTCCAACTCTGACTATAGACTACAGTATGCACACACACACACACACACACACACACACACACACACACACACACACACACACACACACACACACACACACACACACATGCACACACACACACATTCCTTATATCTCTGTATCTTCTGGTGGTAAGCTTATTATTGGAAATTGTTATCCATCCCAGCTGATCACAAATGCTGGTACTTCTGTGGAGTTTTTGAGAAAGACAATCATGCTAGTTGCTGTCGGTGTTAATGAAATTTCCCAGCCATACGCAGGGTTTCTCCTGAGTTTCATCACTGGAGCAGACTGACTGAACATTCACTGTGTATGACAGATGGCTGTAATTGGATTTTTGGGTACATTTCATGGACCTACAATATGATCAATTTTCTGTCTCCTCCTCATTTTCAGGCGAAGCTTTAAAAATGAATAATGGGGTTGCATATAGGCCGTGGCAGATTTAATGCTCTGTGCAGGTTTAATTTCTCAGTATAGCTCTCCACATCTGTTCACGACAAACTGGCAAAGCAGAGATGAAGAGAAAAGGATGCTCATTTATATTTGTTTTCTCTTGTTTGTTAAGAAGTGCCATATGATTTTCTTCTTGCTAACAAGCTGTTTGTTGGTTATTATGGAAGAGTTTATAAAGCTGTTGGTTGTTTGCAGAGACAATTTAAGACCAGATTATCTTCTTTATACTTTTGAGCCTTCCGTTACAGCAGATGGGTCTTTCTTTTACTGCAATGTAGACTTATATATAGAGGAAATGAGCCGTGATCATTGCTGAAGACTATATATTAATGTCTTTATCACACAATGTGTAGTCATTGATATATACATAGACCATTCTAAATGATAAAAACTAAAGTTATTATATAGCTTAAAGACTGTATAATAGAATTGCATGCTTCTGTATTGCTCTTCTTTAATCCACAGGTGTGTCTGAATCACCGGATATGAAGAGATGACATGAAGTGGATCATAATGTTTCCTCCGGGGTTTGTTTCTGCATCTTCTTTCATGACTTCTGCTTGATGTCTTTTAAATTTTAAAACCAGCTGGTCAAAAAGGTGTTGAATAATTTTCCATAACAGCAGCTCTGACTGTAGTGTCGTTTGTGATTCAAACCAGATTTTTATAATAATGCATAAATATTTTCTAATACTTTATTGTTTCAATAATTCAATAGTGACTCATTTACAGGGTCATGTACTGTATGGCAGCTACTAAACATATTTTAAGGCTAGTAATCTGTGTAATTTAAAAAATTATAACTTTTTAATATGTTGAAGCTTTCTGTAAGGAGATTTTGTTTAACATGTATTGAAGGAGTCTCCATTACCAGGGTTCTTTTTAGCAGTCAGAATGCTTTCTACCATGTGAAAGTCTTCAGGACAGAAAACTCCAAAACATTCCAGTTTCTCTATAATAAGTTGCATTTTTTTAGTCTTAACATTAACTAAAAAAAAAAAAACAGGAAGCGCATGCATACCCTTAGAGTTGAGGTTATTACATTTAATAATCATCGTCATTATACCAGGCAGGGCTCAGAACACAAGTAGGTATAAATAGACAAGGATACACAAAAATCATATTCCAAATCCACAAACATAGGCGAGGCTCTAAGCCGTCTAAGCCAGGAACTAATACCAGAACAAGAAGAGACACATGAACATGGGAAAACAGAAATGCAGCACATAATAACAAAATGCCTGGTAAGATTATGTGAAGTAACAAAAAAACAGAAAACAGGTGGGTATAAACAGGATGCACATACACCAGACCAGAATGCACAACATAAAGCATATCTTCAGACAGTCACATGATGAAAACTAAACTAAATATTTAATTACCTTAAAGAAAGAAGAAAGCAGAGGGCAAGAAGAGACAATAACCATAATGTACGTGAACAGAAACTGACTTGTCACACAACCATTTTTGCTGGGTTGTAAAAGGAATAACCCACACACTGTTATTAGGCAAACAAGACAAGACAACGCACGACAAGACAAGACAAACCTTTATTTGCCTTACATTGGGGAAATTTCTAATCTATCATGATTAACTACCATGAAATTTGTATAGTTAATAGTTGGCATGTGAAAATCATGGTAGTCTATCTGGTACAGCTACAGAGTATGTGATTAAGACTACAGGCCTGATTAGCAGTTTCTGTCAGTAAAACAAGACTGACGTGCTATGTTCACGATCTTATCACTACAGGCAGGTAATTACATCTTACTGAGAAATCCTGGCCAAGACCTAATCCATCAATGTGTGTCTAATCTATTCCACCAGTTACAGTCTGAATTTAATGCTGGTCCTGTAAATCTTAGGTTTAATAAATCTGCACCCTAACCTACTGTAAGAAACTAAACAAGTCTACTATATTGAAATACTGTAATTACTGTTATCGTAAATACAGTAGTGTTCACATTTGTAAATTCATTCACCAATTAAGGACTAAAATTAGTATCGTTAGTACATATTTACATCTCAAAAATGACTTGATTCTGTCTGATGAATTTTATTTTGGGATAATAACTGGAATAATACTGTATTTCCTGTCTGGTGGTGCAAACCGATGTGAATCTGAGTCAAGAGCTTGTGAATAATACATGGCGAATGCACATCTCAGCTTCTTAATATGGCATTTCAGTAGGAAATTTACAACATTCCTCCTTGCACTGAAGCTAGAAAGTTAATAAGATGCTGAATAACAAAACATTTCTTATCCACTGTTCTCTATTTTCTCTCCAGGACTAACTGCATACATGTGTCAGTAAACTTGGAGCAAAATAATAAAATCACTGTTTCATGTAATCAATGTAAACATTTCACTTGGGTTATAAGATTTATTTAAATAGATGAAGTCATTAATTATAAAGCATATTTGCTAGTCAAAATACCATCAATAATAATAATAATAATAATAATAATAATAATAATAATAATAATAATAATAATAATAATAATAATAATAATAAATATCCCTGGAATCATGACAGATGTATGATTTAAGGGAGATAGCTATTTTTATTGAATATTTTCCAGCGCACATTCCCAATTAAGTATGCTATGTAAAATTAAATTGACTATTTTTTCCCATAATAAAGACTTTTGTTGTAAAGTGAATATTAACAGATAGAAATGGCTACAACAATGCTGTGTTCTGAAATGCTAAAAAAAAAAATGTTATCATCTCGGCTGCATGAAAAATCTTTATCGATGCCGCCTACTGCCGTCACCATGAAAATGCATTCTGTTTTGTGTTTCCTCCTATTTTAATTTTCATGGAAGGGATCTTATTGGGTCCTCTGTTTATTCACCACAAAAACTCTAAAACATTCAATAAAGTCTAGATGCCAAGATATATACTACATAAAGAAATATAAATATACAACATTCTGTCAGAGCTGAAATTAAACTATAACAATATTGCATGATTAGTTGAGTGATATTAACTGAGCAAAATTTTATTAAGTTACTCTGTATTAAGTAAATAAAATAAATTTTCAATAAGTCAAGATATGCTGTATTTATATTCATAATTCAGGCCATTATTCTAAAATAATGACTCTAATATGCTGTCTGATATTCCCATTTCCCTCTATTCTTTCATTTTACTGTATATATTATGTAGCTCTCTTACAAGCCTGTGGTCAATTACTGCACATTAGCTCATGCTGAATCTAATCTGAAACCACAAAAAACATTCGATTGAATTTACCCATGAAGAGCATCGCTCTAAACCTCAACCATTTGCCTCACAGGCCAGTTTCACAATCTCATCTTGTTTTCACCTTGCCAGAAAGAGATAGGAAGAATAATAAAATTGCATGGAGACTAGAAGCTGCCCTCTCCTTCATCTCACCTGTATTGGAAATCTAACATAATTTGTGACTACTCTCGAGATGTAGGAATGAGAGAAGTGGAGTTTCTGCCTTCTTAGCAGTGCCACTTCTGGATTGGTTCTTAATCAACTGAACTGTCGGCACAGATTGTGAATATGTCCCTGATGGGCTCTTTATCTTGTTCCACAGGAATTACAGAGCAAACCTATCATCTAGCATTAATCCACCACATGTGCAAGCACTAACACACACACACACACACACACACACACACACACACACACACACACACACACACACACACACACACACACACACACACACAAAGATAGGATGTGCTATAATATTTGCTTTATTTGAGAAGAATTGTGGAAATTGTATGTTTTATTTGTGAATTGGGGTATTCTTATGTATTCTGGGTATTCTGCTTGATAGTTATAGCCCTACATAAACAAATGACGCACACTGTAAAGTGATTCTATTATAAGAAATAAAGAAAAAGAAAAAAAGTGAAACAAGCTAGTCATTCAAAGGTTACATACTAATTTAAGAAGGCATCTGAATTATTTTTTAACCTCTTTTATAATATTTATATTCAAAAATGTAGATATGGGAAGCACTACATTTCCAATTTAGATAGTTATAAAATAAATTAGATATAAAATTTTGATTTGTGAGAAAGAGGTTAATAAATGTGGTAACTGGAAAAGTTTTTATCTCATAATGCTAAACTAACCAGTTGGCAAACGTAGCTAATGTTAACAGTGAGCAATATAGTATTTATTGCTTATGGTAGAAATCCCATTCATCTACTTGAGACAAATTTGAGCTAGATAGCTAGCTAGTTAACTAGATAATAACTGAACAATTCCCTAATGCTAATGAACATGAGTTATTTTAGAATTCAGAATCAGTCTAAGGTGCAAACATGCAAGGTTGCATTTCCTCAATATGGCTCCCAACCTTTTGTAACAGCATACTAAACCACAGCTAATAGTGTAGTTTACAATATATGACAAAAAGAAAACACTGGACCTGGACTGAACCAACATTGAGACAAATGTTAGCCTGACATTAGCCAATAGAGTTGTTACAAAAAAGTGCCAATGTTGACCCAATGCTGGCAACTTTGACACGGTTATCATAAAAAGTGCTCATTTGCCAATGGTGGCACAAAATTGTATTGAAATTGCATTACATATCTACTTGGGAAGTATTTCCTCAGAATTCTTTTTGTATCGAACCATCTTTCAAATAAAAACATGGTCTTTCAAAAAGACCATGTTTTATATAAAAGCTCTGTCCTTGGGCTCTGCCCTTGGGCTTGTTTACCTCAGTAAACACTAAGTAAAGACTAAGAACAAATCTTAAGAAGTTTGGCTACAGGTCAGATTAATAAACATGTAATGCTTATACACTTATTATTCTATTATTATATATTTTATTATACACTTATCTCATTACAAGATACATCTTAATATGGCATGGAGCTTATTATTGTTTCACAAATCTCCTGTGATGTTTTTAATTTAAAAAGGTTAATAACATATAGCATGGTGCTCTTCTAGAGCATACTTGGATCTATGTTTTCACCAGTACAATAAGGAAAAGGGGACATGTATATAACATTAAACAGACTTACCAAAAGCTTCAGAGGTGGAACCTTTCTTCCATGGCCTTCTAACTATTGTGCAGAGAATGATAGATAAGCACAGGTTGAGTCATACAGGAACCTTTGAAATCAGCAGAGAGAAAATAGCACAAGTAATGGCTTTTTCCTTAGCACTTCCTGTGCTGCAAAAAATGTCATTCATTTGTCATTATGTTCAAGTATATTTTTTCTTGCATTTTTTGGGGTACCAGAATGTTAATATTCTTATACCTGCATCAAAGTCCAGCATACAGCCTTGTAAAAAAAAAAAAAAGACTGCTTTCTGTAATACAGTAGCTTACCTATTTGAAGATGATTCAGTATGTGTGCCATTATGCTTCAGAGAATGGACTTCACCCACAACTAACTGGTCGCTCCTCTGGTTTCCAAGCTTTGTAGTCAGTTTTTGGGCCATCTGGATAAGTACAGAGACACCTGTCAGTTTGGGTGTGAGCCAATGGGACAGAAGGACTGCCAAAATAGAATGTCCTTCTCAAACCATCAAAAAAGGTATAGTACTGTCAGAAAAAGGTATAGTACAGCGAAATTTTTTCTCCAATGTACAAACAATGTAAATTTGCCCATGTACAAACATTTCCATGAGGATTGTATCTTAGAACCTTGGTTTTCTAATAATGATAGTGAAAAGGTAGAAATTGTGAGACAGGGGTCATTGCAGGACATGTTCAAAAACTTTAACGTTCAAAAAAATATACTGCTTCATGTTCCACCTTCTGCCAAGGATAGTCAGCATCGGCAATTTTTCAGCTCAAATTTTTAAGAGCCTCTTTGTAAGGTACTGAGCAGAGATGTCTTATCGTTCTAAAGAATTCACAATCAGCACTATATAGGGAGACCGAAATCTGGCTGCTTCTCCTGCTGTGATTCTTCTGACAAAGGCGTCAGTTGATTGTGATTGATTTGGACTTTTTGAAATTATTAGAAGATGCTCTGGTTTGTCTGTGCTAACACTTAATCACAAACGATTAAATAACATGTAAACAGACTATTTCAGTATTCGTGTATGATGCAAAACAAGTGGGTTGACAATTCTCTGGGTGGAAACACTTCGTTGATCAGAGGAGAATGACCAGACTGGTTTGATCAAATAGGAAGCTATTGAAATGTAAATAACGACTCTTTTCAAATGCAATTAGCAAAAAATCATCTCAGAATGCATAACATGTTGAAACTTGCAGTGGAAATCAAGTTTTTTCTCCATCATTTTATTCATTGCATGCTGCCACATAATTAGCTGATTGGATAATTTTACAAATTCATATATTACACATTGCATATCGGAGAGAAAGAGTGCATTTGAACTGTGGGGTCACCACACAACAGAAGATATAAGAAGTCATTATATAACAGCAAAATCAAAAGAATTTAGCTCAATACTAAGATCACAGGAATCATAAAAATGTGCTGTTTCATAAAGAATAAAAGAGAATTCTCAAGGACAGACATTTTTGGCATTTCCATGTGCCTGTGTGGTAATCTACAGTTCAAAAAACTATATCTATAATACAGACACGTCATGTTCCATCCACCATTAATATATTATTTAACAGAGGTATTGCCACAATAGATCTATTATTCAACAAGACTTCCCAGAATACATCATTAATTCAAGGAAGGGGCTACCTCTTGAAAGTTATAGTCTCATATTTATCACTGTTTCTGTTTTTGTCCCTTTCTATTATTTCATCATAATGTCCTTATATTTCATTGAATGTCATATATATAAATCTTCTATTATTGAATATATCTCTACATTATCTCGCCATTATTAATTAGAAGAGTAGGCATACAATTTAGGCATTACATTACATTACATGCAATACAAAGAATTTGCGTAACTGGCTTATTTTTAACAAATGATAGCAAATATTTTTTGATAAGTTGTTTTATTTATTTCTATTTGTATATGTAACTGTAATCGTAGCAAGAGAGCAAGCAAGTGCCAAACTAAATCGAGTCAAAAGAGAGATTATATTAACATCTTACTAAGCAGAGAATATAATATAAGCTTTATGTATTTCAATGCTGTGGCCACAACAAAGATGATTATTTTCCAATAACAGCATGTCCTGAAGTGTATCATATTTTTATCCATTTATAATTACATTTAGTGTTGCGGAATATCCATGAGACAAATTTGTTCCTGTTATCACTCAGGTTATATTGCTATATACATTCATTCCCTTACTTCAGCCTCTCATTTTTCTCTATTTTGAAGTTAATATATGAAAAATTAAAAAAATGCAGTGTCTTTTTTTGAGAAATCACAAAGCACAGAAAGTTTCACCACATCAGTGATTAGAATTTTAGAAACAATTTTGTTAGTTGTTTATTTATTAGATTATGTGGAGTGTGTACCTGTGTAGTATTACAAATGAAACAATAATGTATTTGAACGAGTACAGTACATTATACAAAAACTGTGATTAACCTTGCAGTCAGAGCTGCTTTTAATACTTTCTGACCAATTCTCAAGATGTGAGAATTCATCAATGCTGTAGCATTACCATTCATGAATATTTAGTTTTGTGTATTGCTTTATCCTTTGTGTCATTCAAGGAAATAAAAACTCTAAACTATTTATAACAAGTAAAAATATTGAGCTATGATTTGTTTACGTCTATATATGACCAACTTTGGTTGGTAGTTTGCAGCTTTTTGGCATGTTTCTCATCACCTGGATGCCACTGCAGTGAGTTAGTCAACAGGCTAGAAAAATGATTTGTGTGAAAAACTGTTGTTAAAATGTGTTAAAGAATTAACATACTGCTAAGCATATTGAAAACCTGGGAAAAACAAAACGTAATAGTGAAGTACAAAATAATCTTTTTAGTTGCCAAAGACAAACATATACTTGTAAACCTGAAAGTGAAAAGCATAGAATGCTTCAAAATCATATAGAAATTTGGATTCAGGGACAGTCTTAACTGTATAATAATAAAAAAAAGTGTGCAGATAAAATGGAACCACGAATGACCCAAATCATCCCACCTCATGTGTGAAACATGATAGATAGATGACTATCTGTCAACTAGATTCAATTATTTTGAGTAATGGTGTGATTTAATGCTGGATTGTGGACAGAAGCATCTTAAAATCCTTCACCCAGCTATTCACTGGTTGGCCTTTAAACACACAGCAGGACAGTCACGAGTAACATAATGTCTAAGATTCTTTATTGTATTGTTTTTAGTTCTCAAATATGAACACTGCATTTCACTTACTGTAACACTTCTCTTTAACAACTGAAAGTTCAAACAGATCATGATCATCTGTCTACTTTTAACGGTTCGTCGTAATTTGATGTACATTTACAGAAAATACCCTTAAAGCACCTGGCACAATTACACATATAGTTACTTTTCCCCACACAACACAATGTGCTGTACAGAGCCAGAAAAATAAACTGCTCAATCAGCTCACAGAGCTAATTACAGCACAGACTGCAATGTAAATAAGCCTGCATTAACTAATGAATCTGTAATGGCTGCTGAAACAAGCCATTATCCGGCTACATCTTAACATTTTATGTGCCCTTTTCACACACAAAATCAAACCCATGAGTACATAAAATAATTTGCCTAATTGTTTACCAGAGAAACTACAGCAATTTTATCACCTTCAATAGCAATGGAACATAAAGGGAATCATCTTTTCCAGTGTTTCCAGGTCTAAACTTTGAATATGTGTACAGAATTGTTGAAGAACACTAAAGAATTCGAATCTGAATAACATGAAAGAATTAATCCACAGCTGGAAAGGAAATTTAAGTTTAAAATCAGTTAATGTTACGTTAGCATTGATGATGACAATCTAGAATTGTATAGTTAACCACTCTCATGTAATTATCATTGAATATTTTTCACATTTCACTTTATTTCCAATCTATTTAAAAAAAAAAAACAGCTAGCATGAACTCTTGTAGGGTAAATTGTGAGAATCTTTGCTCAGTGTTAAATGTGGTTGAGAACGAAGTGATTGTGGCTTGACAACCTGACCGATTAGCTTTGTGAACATATTTCTATTCGCAGCAGTTGGATTTTATTAGCTACAGTATCTAAACTATACTTGTGCTGATATTTCAAGCTGTTTCTTTGATTCCTCTATATTTCACATTTTTCCTTCATAAACAATGTGTGCCATTGTTGGTGTTGTAGCTGAAGTAAAGTTACTTTTCAAAAGCGGAAAAAAATATAAACACTGCCAATTAAATGTTTTAAAAGCAATATTAATAGTGCATGACCAATTACCAGATGCCAAAAAATAGTCTGAGCTAGTAAAGCTAGTAGACCGTCTTTGACAGCTGTTATTTTCCAGCTTATTTAATTGATCTCTATGCAGATTCCTCAGAAATAACTTGTTTAAAGTGGATGATCAATAGTGTTTTCCAGCTAGGATAGAAAATTCTGAATATGGTCTATCATCGTGTGATTTTGCAGTTGATCAAACTAATTTGCATTATTTTTATCAATTCAATTCAATTCAAGTTTGTTTGTATAGCGCTTTTTACAATAGACATTGTCTCAAAGCAGCTTTACAGAACATAAACATAGAGCAGAAGGTAAACATAATTAATGATAAAGGAATTAACAAATAATAAAGGAAATAAGAATTAAAATTCTAGATTATTATTAGTTGTATATAGTTCACAATCTGTACGTATTTATTCCCCTATGAGCAAGTCTGAGGTGACTCAGGCAGCAGTGGCAAGGAAAAACTCCCTTAAATTGGTAAAGGAAGAAACCTTGAGAGGAACCGGACTCAAGGGGGAACCCATCCTCATATGGGTGACACTGGGGGTGTGATTGTAATATACAGTCAGTTAAATGTTGTATTGGTGTAAGGATCAAGGACTTCTGATCTCCTCAGTACCACAGAGTCTAACTGGAGATGTCTCAGGATTCTTAGAGTCGGCCTCGGCTCAGTGGACGTCCAAAGGCTTCGTCCCACAGAGGACGTTGGGAGCTGGTACAGTGTCTACATGCCTCGGGATAGGTACAAAGAGAGAAGCAGTGGAAAGGGATTAACATATCTGCTGTTCATAAAAATGTGCAGGTCTGATGTACTGGTACATGATATTATGGGATGTATTATGTGTACGCCTGACTAAAGAGATGAGTTTTTAATCTACATTTAAACTGGGAAAGTGTGTCTGTGCCCCGAACACTATCAGGAAGACTATTCCAAAGTTTGGGAGCTAAATAAGAAAACGCTCTACCACCTTTATTAGACTTAGATATTCTGGGAACTACCAGAAGTCCTGAGTTTTGTGATCTCAGAGAGCGTGAAGGATTGTAACGTGTTAGAAGACTAGTTAGATACATGAGAGCTAAACCATTAAGAGCCTTGTACGTAAGTAGCAGCAGTTTGTAGTCAATTCTAAACTTAACAGGCAGCCAGTGTAGAGATGATAAAATTGGGGTTATATGGTCATACTTTCTTGTCCTAGTGAGAACTCTGGCAGCTGCATTTTGGACTAACTGTAACCTATTTATTAAAGATGCAGGACAACCACCTAGTAATGCATTACCATAGTCCAGTCTAGAGGTCATGAAGGCATGAACTAGCTTCTCAGCATCAGATACAGACAGGATGTTTCTCAGCTTGGCAATATTTCTAAAGTGGAAGAAGGCTGTTTTGGTAGTATGAGCGATATGATTTTTAAAAGAAAAGTTGCTGTCTAATATAACACCGAGGTCTTTCACTGTCGAGCTACTAGTAACAGTACATCCCTCTAAATGGGAGTTAAGTTGTGAGAGTTTCTGTGCATTGGTTTTTGGACCTATGAGTAGTATTTCAGTCTTATCGGAGTTTAACAATAGAAAGTTGCAGCTCATCCAGTCTTTTATCTCTCTAAGGCATTGAGTTAATTTGGACATTGTGGCTATTTCATCTGGTTTTGATGAGATATATAACTGTGTGTCATCAGCATAACAATGGAAACTAATCCCATGTCTTCTAATAATGTTCCCTAATGGAAGCATGTATATAGAGAAAAGCAGAGGTCCGAGAACTGATCCTTGAGGGACCCCATAATTAACTGGTAGTAAACTGGAGGATTCACCATTTAATTCTACAAAATGGTATCACTCTGACAGGTAGGATCTAAACCAGCTTAAAGCCTGACCATGAATACCTTATCAATGTATTTTTTCAGTATGCTGTACATCCTAGAGAATTAGAATCACATTCAGAATCTTTCACCAAAATATACCAGGGATTTGTCTTGGTGCTGGATTTTAACAATGTGGAACACAAATCATACAGTATACAATACCTAATATACTGTAGTATATGTGATATGCAGTCTTTTACACAATAGACAGTAATTTACAGTAAATATATTCAGTCAGTTACAGAGAATCTGTGTATAATCGTGGCTTAGTGGGCTGTTATACATAAGTGTAAAATGTCAGTCCAATTAAATGTTACAGCGGTAGGATGTGTGAAAGGTCCTTGTTCAGGATTGCCTGGCAGTCAACATATTTGTAGTGTGAGGGGACTAGAGACATAGTTGACATTAAATTTTGGACACTTGCCTGGTATGAGCACATGCGTCATGAGGTACTTGTACAATGTGAACACTCGCACACTGTTTTGTGATTTCAGCAGTGGCATTTAGAGTTCAAGTCAAACAGTGTGATCTGTGTTCTCATTAGTCCTACAGTGCAGACTCAGATTAAGCAATGCAGAATTTATCTCATAATACAATAATCAATATAGCTTTTCTGGAAGTGCACAGATGTATCCTTGGAGCTTGTGCCTTAAAATCCCCAACGTAGTAGCTTTTTAATGATAAAGTCCGAAATTAGAAGCTAGGAATTCAGAGTCAACAGGGATTGAAAATACAACATTTCTGAAGTCATAAACTATATAAGGCAAATAGGGTATCTATTAATTTGCTTGGGGACCTGCATGGTCTACATACCAGGCATATATTCTTTAAAAAAAGTTTCATTTACCAAATTGAAAAATTATCTTTGATACACAGAAGTGTCCGATAGTCATTATGTATTTCACAACTTGTAAATTTCATGAGAGTTAAATAGACAGGATTGTGAGGGGATTTATTTTTTCATGCACATGATATATTTATTTTTATTTTTTTTTTAGTATTAATTGATTTATTTCCTATTTAACATTTTGATAATATGGAACATTTCCCCCCAGCAACAAAAACAAGCACCTTTGCAGTTTGTCACATGACCAAAGACAATATGGAGCATTTTGAAATTGCTGATGTGTTTGTACAGTATAGCCTCAAAGGATTTTCCACCACATTTGCACCAATGTTTTACATTAAACCTTAATATTCTTCAATCAATTATTTTACAGCTTCAGTTTTTTTGATTAAAGTATTTGACTTGCTTTGCTGAATGTTAATAAATTGTACCCTTGCAATCACATACTGTCACTTTTACTTACTTACTTATTCACTCACTCACTTACACTTACTTAGTAACTTAAAGCAGAGGCAAATTTGCATTACACACTTCCACCATGGATACATTTAATGAAATAATGTCCATTAAAGAAACATTATTTTGTAACCGATTTTGCCACTTGGGAGAATTTTAGATGTAGCCGGTAAGTCTGTAGTGTTCACATGCATGCTGTTTGTGCATACTCTTCTTTAAACATCGCTCATGTTCCACATGCGGTAGGCCATTGCACTGTAGCTCACACTGCTGAACTTCAGTCTCATGAGTGGAAACAGTACTGTGAAGCACTGGCAAAACAAATCATTTATCAAACACTCTGATGTGTTTAACATAGTGTATGCTACAACAGCTTAGCTTCCCTAATGGAAAGTCTGAGATGGGAAATGCAAAACATCCTGTAGGCTACAAGGAACAGTATCATCATGCAAACGTCCCTTACAGTATTTTGATTGAATATTTGATGAATCACTAAATCTCACGTCTGCCTACAGC
Source organism: Tachysurus fulvidraco (assembly GCF_022655615.1). Lineage (NCBI taxonomy): Eukaryota > Metazoa > Chordata > Actinopteri > Siluriformes > Bagridae > Tachysurus > Tachysurus fulvidraco. The sequence continues at coordinate 19,517,500 of NC_062530.1, read as the reverse complement.
ATTTTTTATTAGAATTTAACAGCTTGACATCCATTTTTTCATTTGGCACCTATAGTTCTCTTATTATAAGTCTAAGACTCAGGAGAAATGGATCAATGTTGTGGGCTGAAATGACACCTGAATGAATACACAATGAGCACATTTTGGTTCTGTGGTGTGCAGATTAACCTCCAGCAAAAATTAATTGCTTTTTTCTAACAGTGGCAGGCAACAGAAGAACAGAAATTATATTAACTATAAAATGAAAATTAAAATAAAGATTAAATGGGTCCCAACGGTCGGTTAATTATTTGTGGCTCTGCAATTATTTCACAAGTACTGTTTCCTACTAGAGTTTAAAATTAAACATCAAATATTAAAGATTAATTTGCTTTTTTATCATCCCTACAGTAGAAAAGTGCTTTGTAACCTTTCAGTGTCTGTAGCTATATATCATCATGTTTCTTATTCAAAAGACAAAATGGGGAATGAATTCTATATTTGTTCAATGATTTATTATTAATCACATACTGGAGTTTAAATTGGTGTGAATACTAACAACCAGGATCATTCACTGTAATATAACCCACTGCTTGTGCTCTATTAAAGGTTTGTATTTGATCCATTACAGTAATTAAACTAACTGAACTTTATCCCAGTCTTTTAAATGAGCTCTGCAACTTTTTTGGCCAACCAACCACTAAAACCCTCTTCAAATGGGATATATTTCAATTTTAATGACATTGGTTTATCAAACTCCCAGTGTAAAAAAGTAAACACATTCAACAAGTAATCTCCAGACAAAAAAAAAATCATGTTTAGGCCAAAACAAATTTATAAGCTATAATTCACCAAAATTACGTGGAAAGTTCATGTCATGGTCAATAAATTTGTTATTAATTCAATAGTAACAATAAAGCTCATCTTCCATTTCACGAAAATAATTTAGAAGTCTTTTTTCAAATCTTCCTGTAAATATCATGTTGGATAAGGAGCTTGTTTAATAAGCTCAGTGGCATAAACAGATGATCTGCATTGATATCTAAGGCTTAAAGCAAATTGTTGGAGAGCAGCATGCTGTAGAGAAATGGATATAAATCAATTCAATTTGTAATCAGATACCAGCTGTCAAAATATCTGTAGTGCTGGATAACCAGGTTTTAAAACACTAGAATTTTACTTCATTTCATTAAATTGGAAAATGTCAAAATTTCACCATAGTCAAAAAATGAGTATTAACTTGCATGCTGATCATCTCACAACTGGGCCAAACGTGATGCTAATTCACTTCTCTCTTCTATTCAATACTCCAAAAAATGTACAACTTAACACTTAGACATGTAGCTATTTTGTACTGTGAAGTTAAACTTTTGTAAGCATGAAGAATTATCAAATTTAGCCACAGAGGTTGCAAGCCAGTGATTTCTGTTGCGGTCCCAAGACCGGATAAATCGAGAGGGTTGCGTCAGGAAGGGCATCCAGCGTAAAAGTGGCAAAATTAAACATGCGAGCTGTCAGTGTGAATTCCATACCGGATTGGTCGAAGCACGGATTAACAATGAACGCCTGTTGGCCTACAGGGTGCAGATGGAAATTGGGCTACTGTTGTTCAAGGAGGGAGAAGGGTTCGAAGGCAAAGAGAGAAGAGAACAGGCAGGAGTATCTGAGAATTCTGAAAATAGGGACTCTTAACGTTTGTAAAATAAGGAAATGTAGAGAGCTGGTGGACATGATGGAGAGAAATAAGCTAGATATACTGGGTGTGCAGGAGACCAGGTGGAAGAGGAGCAAAATATGTAGTATTAGAGGGGGAAATAAACTGTTTTATTATGGTGTGGATAGGAAGAGAAATGGGGTAAGAGTGATTCTGAAGAATGGGTTTGTGAGGAATGTTTTAGAGGTGAAAAGAATGTCAGACAGGGTAATCAGTTTGAAGTTAGAAATGGAAGGGGTAATGTTGAATGTTGTCAGTGGTTATGCTCCATAAGTAGGCTGTGAGATAGAAGAGAATGAGAGATTCTGGAGTGAGTTAGATGAGGTGATGTAGAGTATTCAAAGTTGAGCGTAGTGATTTCAGCACACTTCAATCAGCATTTTGGTGAGGGAAACAAAGGTGGTGAGAAGGTGATGGGCAGGTTTGGTGTTAAGGAAAGGAACCTAGAAGGACAGATGGTGGTGGACTTTGCTAAGCAGATAGAAATGGCTGTGGTTAACACTTATTTCCAGAAGAGCGAAGAACATAGAGTTACATATACTGTAAGAGTGGAGGTAGGTAGGTAGACTACATTTTATGTAGACGCGGCAATCTGAGAAACATTAGTGACAGCAAAGTGGTGGTACAGTAGGAGAGGGTGTAGCCCGACAACTTCGGATGTTGATTTGTAAGATGTCTTTGGTGAACAGGAAGAAGAGGGGAGGAAAGATAGAAAAGAAGACCAAGTGGTGAAAATTGAAAAAGGAAGAACGTCGTGAAGAATGTAGTGGTGGAACGAGGAAGTACAGGACAGCATTCAGAGGAAGGACTGAAGAAAGTAGACGGGATTACAAGGAATCACAGCACACAGTGAAGAAAGACGTGGCAAAGGCCAAGCAGCATATGATGGTTAGACACAAGGGAAGGTGTAGAACTTGTATGAGACAGGGAGATAGAGATTTGATTCATGTGCAACAGATGAGGGTGATTAAAGATAGATATGGAAAAGTGCTAACAGGCGAGGAGAGTGTGCCGAGAAGATTGAAGGAAAATTTTGAAAAGCAGAAGAATGAGGAAAAATAGAGGAAAAGGCGGGAAGAAGAGGTTGTAGAACAGGAAATAGGAAATATTAGAAAAGATGAGGTGATCATGGCTTTGAGGAGAATCAAGAGTGGAAAAGCTATTGGTGCAGATGACATTCCTGTTGAGCTGTGGAAGTGTCTAGCCTTTTATTGATGCCTGAGGAATGGAGAGAAGTGTTCTTGTGCTGATCTTTAAGAACAAGTGTGACGTGCAGAGTTGTAGCAAGTACAGAGGTATAAAGTTGATGTGTCACACAATGACGCTATGGGAAAGAGTGGGGGAAGCTAGGCTAAGAATAGCTTCATGCCCAGAAAGTGCACTACTGATGTACATGTATGTATTGCTCTGAGAATGTTCATGGATAGTTGGGCTACATCAAGGATCGGCTTTGAGTTGATTCTTGTTTGCTATGATGATTGACAGTTTGACAGATGAGGTCAGACAGGAATCGCCATGGACAATAATGTTTGCAGATGACATTGTAATCTGTAGTGAGAGAACAATGCAGGTGAAGAAACACCTGGAAAGGTAGAGGTCTGCTTTGGGAAGAAGGGGGATGAAAGTCACTCGAAGTAAGAGAGAATACATTTGTATGAAAGAGAGGGAGGGAAGTATAACAGTGAGGTCACAGGGGGCTCAAGTCAAGAAGGTGCAGGAGTTTAAGTATTTGGGGTCAACCATCCAGTGTGACGGGAAGTGTGGAAAAGAGTGCTGGCAGGTTGGAGTGAGTGGAGAAAAGTGTCAGGAGTGCTGTGTCGCAGAAGATTGTCAGCAAGTATCAAAGGAAAGGTGTACAAGACAGTAGTGAGTGCAGCTATGCTGTATGGGGTAGAGACTGTAGCAGTGAGGAAAAGACATGAGGCAGAGATGAAGGTTGCAGGAAGGAGGATGTTGAGGTTCTCTTTAGGGGTGACGAGGATAGACAGGATTAGGAACGAGCACATCAGTGGGTCAGATCAGGATGTTTTGAGGACAATGTCAGAGAGGCTAGATTGAGATGGTTTGGACATGTACAGAGGAGGGAGATGGTTATATTGGTAGAAGGATGATGGAGCTGCCAGGTAAGAGGTCAGGAGGAAAGCCAAAGAGGAGATATATGGGTGTGTTAAGTGAGGACATGGAGGTAATTGGTGCAAGAGTAGAGGATGCAGAGGAAAGAGTTAGGTGGAAACCGATGATTAGCTTTGGCGATCCCTAATGAGAAAAGCCAAAAGTTGAAGAAGAAAAATCATTTGTACTTTTGAAAAGCAAATGCATGTCATTCACATTAATATTTGAAAGTTTTTTGGATGTTACTTTAATGCTATATGTAAGGTCCTTATTTGGCCTATGCATTTCTCTTTCCTGAATTTCATTCAATGTAGAGATGATCAAACCTAACCAAATTCTTCCCTACTGCATGACTGTTATGGATCTGGGAGAAACACGTGCTTCCAGACATTTTTTTAAACTGCTGTACATGCTTAGAGTAGAACGCTAACTGCCTTGTTCAGTAAACACAAGCTAACAGATGGTCTCAATTTGACACACTGAATGACATATTCCTATACCTTCCCACCCTCAACAGGGCCAATTATTCTCCTTTGGTTATGGATGACTGCAGCATTGTTGGGAACTTGGTGGGATTTAATTTTCTCTCAGTAACGTGAAACTATAGAGATTTAAACCATGGATAGTCTCTTGTGTTTTGTAGAATGTACTGTGAGTCATTTGTTTTGTCAACCTAAGTTAAATTCCCAAGTCCAGCCTCAGCAGGATCAGTGTCATGGAGCTCTGAAACAGGTTCTGAATAATAAAGCAATTCTATGTTACATTCTGCGAACAAGACAGCACATTTTACTGATTTGTTTTGGTATGATTTTAAATGTAAAACAGAATTAACCCTGTTATAGTTTTGCTATTCTTGAATAAATTGCAAATTAAAAAATAAATAAATAAAAACATTTTCACTTCCTCCCAATGTGTGATGTCTTCTGGAAAGTGTCCTAGCCTTTATTCTTTATAATCGCTCCCTGATCATTTCCATATGTCCTGATCAAGAGCTGTTTAATGTGGACTTAAGATTTAATTTTACGGATCAGTATTGACTCAATTTGATGAACTAGTCAACATTACAGTGTTTTCAGAATTCTGAAAAAATGTATTTGCATTCTAATTAGATTTTTCTGTCTGCCACAGAGACAGTCATGTCAAAGTGTGTGGCAGTTCTCAAGAATGTTTATAGAACTTGCTGTTTTCACTTTATTTCCTGAAGATTCTGTGCATGTTAATGTTCTGGTTTTCAGGACTGAAATGCAGTTCATGAAGTTCTTGGGTCCCTGACGATATGAAATTTTCACTGTGACATCCCGAAGTATTTATAACACAGTGAGTTCAAAAGAAGTGTCACTTTTTAGAATTTGGGTAAAGTATTCTTCCAGAAGCAATAGGTGACATGGTCAGGATTGAGTTGGGGACATAATGGAAAACTGATTCAGTGTTGTTTTGATGTTCAGCAAGAGATCTAGTTGGAAAAAGATCCACGTATATTCATATAGATATATATATTGGAACTAACAAAACTGAATATCAAAAATAAACAAACATTAAAAAAAACATTTTATAATAAATAAATAAATGAATGAATGAACGAATGAATGAATGAATGAATAAATAAATAAATAAATAAATAAATAAATAAATAAATAAATACACAGAATGACCTATAGTATCCCAAAGAAGTGAGTACAAACCTCACATTTTTGTAAATATTTTGTTATATCTTTTCATGTGTACAGCTTGTATAACAGTGTAAATTTGCTGTGTACTCACTTTTGTGGCCAGCAGTTTAGACATTAATGGCCGTGTGTTGAGTTATTTTGAGGGGACAGCAAATTTTCAATGTTATACAAGCTGTACACACACAACTTTACATTATAGCACTGTGTCATTTCTTCAGTGTTGTCATATGAAAAGACATATTTGAAAAGACAAAATATTTACAAAATGTAAATACAAAAATGTGATCACTTCCGTATGTATCCTCAATACTATACATAATCTTATGCTTTTGTTTATGGAAAAGAAGTTCATGTGTACAAGTGCTACTCCATTGTTGGAGGGAAAAATTCACCTGATGAATAAATTGTTGTTTAGCCAGCTGGCAACAGCTAATATTTGTATGATACAATAAATAATAGGTAAAAAAAATGAGTGCTTTGAATAATAAACAAAAATAACCTTTGTATAGGGGGCACAGTGGCTTAGTGGTTGGCACGTTTGCCTTACACCTCCAGGGTTGGGGTTCGATTCCTGCCTCCACCTTGTGTGTGTGGAGTTTGCATGTTCTCCCTGTGCCTCGGGGGTTTCCTCCGGGTACTCCGGTTTCCTCCCCCGGTCCAAAGACATGCATAGTAGGTTGATTGGCATCTCTGGAAAATTGTCTGTAGTATGAGAGTGTGTGTGTGTGTGTGTGTGTGTGTGTGTGTGTGTGTGTGTGTGTGTGTGTGTGTGTGTGTGTGTGTGTGTGTGTGTGTGTGCCCTGTGATGGGTTGGCACTCCGTCCAGGGTGTATCCTGCCTTGATGCCCGATGACGCCTCGTGACTCGAGGTAGTTCGGATAAGTGGTAGAAAATGAATGAATGAATGAATGAATGAATGAACCTTTGAGGTAAATTTAGGATGCCAAAGTAACAGCCATTGAACTGATGGGGTAAATTGCATAAAATACTGTACACTCAAGCAACAAAGGGGGTTTTACAAAAAGAAATCTTATATATGAATTAGAAAATCATAAAAATTGTCACTATTGGAATTTGTTTACTTAACAAGATTGCAGATGATATTTTGTATTCATTGTAAGTTTTTGTGGGAGTTTAACATTAATTAGCACGTGTTGTTTATCAGTGGAAAATGAATAAACTGTATTATTTTAGTTAGTGGTGGAACTTTGTCAAGATGGGCCCTTGTGCAATCATTATATTTGGGCACTAATGATGTTGCCGTTCTAAATATAGTATTTGTATGCATACCCTCCACATCCGTAATATTTTATAATGAGCAGGGCTGAGCTGATAGACCTGTTATGGCCAGTAATAGCTTACTGTCTCCACCTGCTTAACATAACCTAACAATATCATAGCCAAGCAGAAAACAAACATGGTAGCTAAGCAACATCATTCACTAACACAAATAATCCAATTATCTTCACCTTTCTGCTTCTTTCTATACAGTCCAAAGGGACATCTAAGACTTTTGCCCAGTTGACTGCAGCACTCTGAATAACTTTGAACAAAGGAAAGTTATGAATTTAACTTCTAAATCACCTAATGAAATTAAACATATCCTATTCAATATAGTGCACATTTTCCACACCTTCCAGATCAATACAAAACACATTAGCACATTAAGATGGGTTCCTCTACAGCTAAAAGGTAGAATCAACCAGCTAGAGTGGCTAAATCATGTTATTTATTTGTTGAATAGAGCTGCATTTGTTGAATTCAAGTGCACTAAAGTCTAGGATAATTCCTCGCATGCTTTTAGCTCTTAACCAGCATTACAGAAACTAAATATCTACCAACTGGCCGGAAGAAAAGAAAGGTAGTTGTATGAAGAACACTAAACACAAAATCCAGATTAAGTGCTAGGATATAGAAGACTTATAAGCAATCAATCAAGGAACAGCTATCATATTCACCATACGTAATAATACAAACTAACCAGTGCAGTAGTGTGAGTAACCACAATTTACCCCGATATTTATTGAAAGGGTAATTTCATAACAAAAAGAAAGCCTTACTATATACAAATAAGTATATAGTATATAAGTATATAAAATAAATACTATATAAATAATATGCCTTCTATATACAGTATACCTATATCTAAATAGGCTCTGCAGGAGAGCAAGTACTGCTGTGGTTTTAGTTATTGAATCCCTTATGTTTGTAAATGAACTGACACCCTCTGTTTTCAGTGTACTGAATTATGTAATAAATATTCTATGCTGAATGAGTTCTCCTAGACATGTTATGATGCAGTGCATACCATACTCTTTTTCACTACCCAAGGAGAGACGCGCCATTAGATCTCTATATCCTCCTGGTGGTGGATATGGCTGGTTCACTGTACTGTATATCTGCCTTTCTTGTGCTTGGGCTGAAGTTTGGTGTAATCCAGTCTTTTGAAAGGTTTTCCAATGGGATTTTACCACCACTTTTACCACCGCTACAATGGCAGGCATCCATCTCTGTAGCAACTGCATACACCAAAAGGTATGCTTTGGTCATCCAACCATATCAGATTCATGTTTATGCTTGTGTGCTGATGGATTGGTGGTGAGAATGTGTGTGAATCATTTACATAAAATTATTTTTAAATGTATTTGTGTCTATATTTTGGTCCGCTCTCTTGAGTTAAAAACATTCCATGAGGTTTGTTAGATTAATGCTGTCACTATGATGTGTCCCAAAAAACGATATGTATGCATTTCTGAGAGAACACCTGTTTCATTAACCACCAGAGGGCAGCTGCTGATTTAAATTCTAACCCAACTTTGCATGAATCTCTTGTGGCCTTGCAGAGACTGATTAATATTCTATAAGAGCAAACTCCACAAATGTCAAGACATGCTTCTGTACAAACCTTTCATCACACGACATCTTGACAATCTGTGAACTACAGCATGATTTCTGCACTAAGCATCACTTGTAATCTCTTGACATTTGTGGAAGTCATGTTCCTCAGAAGTAGCGTCAAACAAAGTTCAGCTGATCAAAGTGCAGCGAAGCAAAAGTCTCTAAAAAATAAATGATTTCTCGTATTCCTTCTGCTGCACTCTGTATATTTGATTTTATCCCCTGTCATGGTTTTGTAGCTTCTTTCGTTATAGTATTTAAATTTTATTTTATATGTAAAGCAATTTAACAATCGACATTTTTCCAAAGCATGTTAACAGATTGCTGAACGTAGACTTAGATTCAGAATGGCCAAGCTACAGGCAAGATATCATGAGGCTGAAAAACTCAAAAGGGAACCCATTTTCTTCTGAGTGACACTGGATAGTGAAGTTCTAAATTAAAAATATTTTTTCTACAAATATCCTTTAAAAATCAATATGTTCAGTATGATCAAGATCTTTATGAACACAACAGGTACAAATCTACGCTATTCAGGTGAGATTATCCACTGAAGCAAGGATAATGGTTCATGAAATGTGTTTCCTGTGTTTCTCTGATTCAGCTCCAGTTGGCTCTGCGTTCAGTGCATGTGTTGGCCACAGAGTTGTGGTGATGCTGGGAGGACTGCTGAGCAGTGTGGCATGGTTGCTGGAGTATACGCTCAAAATCTGCTCCAACTTTACATCACTGTGGGCTTTCGGACAGGTAAAAGTACTGCCACTGAGAAACATCTCACTATTTGACTTATCGCTCTATTTCTCCTATTAGTCCTGCTATTTACTTTTGTTTTATTAAATTTCACTTTGACATTCAAGGTGCTGGGCAGAAACCACACCTTTCACAAACCTTTGTAGTGTTTTGTTTTAATTAAAAAGTCAGATTGGTGTGGTTCATTCTTAAAACCAGTAAGCAGACCAAAAAAATGTAGGTTGAAGAAATACAGTACAACAATGTACAACTATTCATTTTTAGCAACATTCACCTGCTTTCACTGTTCACACAAAGTGATAGGGTAAATATCAACAACAGTCAATCAGCAAGTTGAGAAGAAGGAATGAATCTGGTAGTATGGTGTGTACCTAAGCAGGAACGTCACTATTCATTTCCAAAAGCAAAGAGTGTCAATGGAATTGATTTGAAATTTCAAGCATCGCCATGATCCTGAACTGCTTAAATATAACCCATTATGTACAACAATATAATACTAATATCTGCAATATAATGAAATAGAAACTGAACAATGAATGCACTCCACTATCTGATAAACTCAGAATGAGAACCTGAGTTCTCACCTATACATCGCCTTCAAAGGCTTCATCGTATGGTAGGGCTTTCAGAATGTAGTGATTATTTCCCAGATCTTTACAGACAGCAAATTCCTTCTATATAGAACATTTTCAACAAATGCTGTACACATAATTATTAAGATCCGCAGTCATCCTTGCCGCTCTCACTTTGATGTTAGAGATATAATAGCATCTCTATGCACTGAAAGAGTTTCCTTTTACTGCCTATATAGTCACTGAACAAAACAGACCTTACATAATTAATATTGCAGAGGAATTTTCAAACCATTGGCTTTTTCAATTTTCACTTTCGCTTACCCTGTCTGGGGGATGGGGGGGGGGCAGTTTCCACGGTTTTGCTTTGCTTACTAGCCTTTCTTTAATCACCTGTGGTTTTTATTAATGTATTAGGGATGCAAAAATCTGGACTGATAACTTAGACTGATGCACCCATTTTTTTCATTCTGGTACAAATCAATGCATAAATCGAATAATGAATTAATCTTTAACTGATTATAAATCATATATAATCAGAATATGTGATTTGCCCATAACTCTGATACAATAGTCCTTTATCATGATCATTTAAAAATTAACAGTTGGATTTCAAGTTCTGACCAGTGCTGGACACATATTTATCTGAGACTTCTAAATCAAATCATATCATATTATATTATATGCAGATTCACAGGTATTGTCAAATATCAAATTGTTACATTATGAAATGAAATCATGTCGTACCATGTCAAAGGCTGAGGTTTACACACTTTCTATGCATGTTTGATAGATAAAATTTTTTGTCTGTACTTTAGTCTGCACTGTCTAATCTGTTTCTGATACAATTGCCCTCTGTTGTTTTCCGCAGGTTTTGGATATGCTCTGACCTGAACCCCCACTGTAGCCATGCTGGGCTGCTATTTTTAGAAGCTGCGGCCTGTTGCCAAATTTCTTTCCAGCACAGGTGAATGAATCGTCACTTTCCTTTTCACACCTTTCTTCCAATTTCTAGTGGGCCATTATTCCTGGAGGGGTGCCATGCTAGTGTTGGGAGCTGTGCAGCTGCCCATGTGAGTGTGGTGCACTTCTGTGGCCACTGACTATCCTCTCTGGTGAGCTTTCAACAGATCCAGGCAGACTCAATCTACAGTCCCTCTCCCAAATAGACCATGAACTGCATGGAGGCCCATGACTCATGAAGAAAATCCAGCAGTAGACCAGAAGCCCTAAGAAGCAAGATTCTACACTATGTGGACTACACATAGTTACTTGACAACCCTTATATCATGGTTTACTCATTGTTTGTTTGCAATGTTTGATTTCTTTGCTCCTGCTCTATTCCTTGCACCGTAATGCAATGCTGTTTTTTTTTTTTTTTGCTGAAGCAAATGCATTTTATTGAAGTGTAGCCATGACAGTAATACGCAGCGGTATCGCCTTCAAATTTTCTCACTGAATAAAAATGCTGCAAAGATTATGAGGATTTAAACTATGCTCAATATGGCAGAATGCAGAAAGAAAAGCGCCTTATACAGAATCCGTCAAATACTGTACCATTTCTCTCTCTTCCTCTCTGACATGGCTGTGTTAATTTCATGCATTATTGGTTACCAGAAAAATGTTCTTTCTTATCCTTTGTCATAGCTATTTCTAACACAAATTTATGGCATGTTTTATAGAGTGTAACTCTCCTTAGGTTTTCTGTGTGCAATATGTAGCCTTGCTCACAAACAATATTCTAACAATATATCACAAGAGCATGGCAATGGCACCAAATCAATCAAAGTGGTAGTGAGAAATAGCACTGCATGCTGTGGCAGCACTCATCTGTGGTAATGCTTTGTGTCTGCTAAACAGTGCTAAACTTGTGCCATTAAACAAATAAACAAACCAAAGTTTTATACCAAAAGTGTTTGCACGCATCTGAAATGATCTGTGCAGTTATGCAGTAAATTAGTTTGTCTAGATGCTAACACATTAATCAGTGTCATTTGGAATGCAGAAATTGTGTCAATGCTTTAGGATATACAGTACATGCACTCGAATAAACTCGCTAGATAAGACAAGCTGTGACTTTAAACAAGCTGTGCTGCATTTATGACCTCGAATTAGCATTCAGCATGAAGCTGCACAAATCGTGCAGAAGGGAAAAGTGTTGCTAAAATAGGATCCAGTGTGCAGGCTAATCTCTTTATTGTGATTTTACTCTTAAGCTGGTTTAACACACAATGAATTTTGAACACTGCTTGAATAACATTAAAAATGTCACCTCTATGACTCCAGGAGGCTTTATAGAATAAACCAGCAGCTTTAGAACAGGCGTTCTGCAGGAAGGCACTACTCTTATACTCTCTGCAATGCTCCAGCTGCATTAGGTTTCCAGGAGGTCACATGGCAAACAAAACACCTTCTTCAGCTTAGAAAAAAAAGTTTAAAAAGAAAACAGGAATAATGGATTCGAATGGTAATGTAGAAACATCTGGAGTAATGATTTCACTTACTGCTATATGCTGTGACTGACAGTGTGGAACTTGGCAAAACTACAGTAATTATGATTTTGAATTAATATGACATACACATCAGCCTCACTGTGTCTGATGATCTATGCCTAGGAGAGTTCTCCTAAGGAAGCTAAATAGCAATGTGGCTTGTGTCACTTACTTGTGCAATTTTATCTTAGAATTGGTAAAAGCTCTACATTATTTATATTAGAAACACTATACAGATAATGCTTAATTTTTTTGTGGTATGGATTCCACATGAGATTCCTTTGAGATTGTGCTAAATGTTGAAGTGATTGCATCACATAATTCCTGCAGGTTTTTCAGGTAAACTTTCATGCTGTGAATCTTGTTCTTTCACATCCCACAGCTGTTCTGGATTCATATCAGAGACTGGGAAGACCACTGAAGAACACTGAACTCATCATCATGTTCAGGAAATCAGTGTGAGATCACTTTGTGACATGGTGCATTGTTATGTGGGAAGTAGGTATTATCATACAAATTGTGGAAATAAAGGGATGCACATGGTCAGTAACATTACACAAATAGTCTGTGGCATTCAAGCGATGACGGATTTCACAGCCCAAAGTGTGACAAAGAGACATTCCCTACACAATCACACCACCTCCACCAGCCTGGACTGGTGACACAAGGCAGGTTGTGTTCATGGATTCATGCTGTTGGAGCCAAATTCTGACCTTTCCATCTGTGTACCTCAGCAAAAATTAAGATTCATCAGGTCAGGCTACATTTTTCCAGTCTTTACCTGTCTAGTTGAAGAAATGTCCATTACCAGAAGATGCTGGCCCATGTCTGTAGGATGTTTATGCACTGTCCTGCTGCCACATGATTGGCTGATTAATTAATTGCCAAAATGAATAGGTGTAAAATGTTCATTGTGTGTACAGTTACTAACACTGAAACGATGTAATTACGTTAATGAAATGCTAATTATTTTTTAATTTAGTTTTTTGAATTACATGTTACATACTAGGTTTTGTACATGCTTTATTGGATGGAAGCTTAGCAAAGCTAGCTAACTGTACTAGAATGTACACTTACCAGGCGAAGCAGCCATCCTTCGAAACTTTACTTTGCCTCTATACACATTTAATGAGATGTTGTATATAACAGGATAAAGTAAAATAACACAGATATATGTTTTTCTTCTGTTTTTTAAACAGTAAATGGTAACTAATCCCAGTGGCCTAATGAATCATTCGAGCCAATTGTTGGGATTTGTCAGCTTACTGTTTCATGCCTAATTTGCATAGAATTGAGAAAATGTTTCTGGCATTGCTATTGCTTTGTTACTAAAAATGTGGCTCAGTGTCACGCGCCTACAAGGAAAACTAATGGTCTCCTTTCTCTTTGTCGCTTATTAGTGTGGATGTGGGGAAAGGCCTCATGCTGCTGCATTATCCACAGACACCAAGGTTCAAGTAGATCAATTGCAATATAGAATTGCATAAGCAACACACGGTACATTGATACACAGGATAAACTCACATCTGTAGATTTCTGAGAAAAATCTTCCCACATGCTGCAAAATACCCAACGTTCAATTAACACCTGTAGTGTTTATACAAATGAACACAAAACTGAGGTGTTAATTAAACACAGTAAGACTTTAATTGATGCAGAAAGTGATTCAGCACTCAGGATGTTAATACTGGAAACAAAGTGTACAGAAAAAGTTAAGTTAGCATCCTACATTTACATTTAAAGCTCATTAATATGTCTGTCTAGTGAGTATCTCTGAGTATACAGTAGAGTCTATAAATACTATCAGACTTAATCATTCTTAGAGAGAAATTCATACAGGAAAACACAAAGTCTGAAAACTTCTCTGACGGAGTCGAGTAAATCTTTATTGTTCGAAATTCTGTGTTTTTGAGTTGTCCAGTTTCGGGAATAAAGTAATGTGTAGATACCTACATCAATTTCAATGTAAAACCATGTAACTATAGTACAGAAAAGTGAATGCTTTAAAATTATTATGTTATTCAGTGTAGCATGCTAGCAATCTGTATACAAAATGCATGAAAAACAGGATAATTTATTTTTGATTGAAAGGAACTTCATCACTTGTAATATTTGCGGTCATGGACAAAATCATTTATTCATCTGTATGTTAAAATCAAGCCTTAAATGTGTTTCTGCGTGTATACACACTTTCTTTGTAGAATGTGATGTTTGGAAAGCTATCTTTGGTACATTGTCAGTTTAAAATCATGTTCACTAGAAGATTTTATGCTTTCTTTCTAAATGTCTTTGGCTTTGAGAGCATCTGAGTCTAAGAAGCCCAATCTAGAAACATTTAACTGATAACAATCTTTATTCAGTAAACTGTTTTTGAACGATGAACTGAAGCTTTCTAAAGTTAACCTTTTCATCTAACATACAAACATCAAATATGCATGAGTTAGTTTTGAGTCATTTGCAGAAAGGAGATTTAGGCAAGGAGGAATGCTCTTTCTGATTGCCCTCTAGTGCTGATCAGGGGTAAGCACTCAAAATAACTTTCTGTCCTACAAATCAGACCAGTGCTGCTAGCTCTATATCTAATCTGCGCTGTTATGTAGTTATCATAACGTAATCGTTCGTGAAAACTTTCCTAAATCTATAAAGATAAGTGGCCCCATAATCAAATAGTGTATAATGTTGTTTCGAGACCTTGACACTAATGCACTCAGTAGTAAGTGCTATCTTTTCGACACATAAGCCACACATGTTTCTTGTTTATCCAGTGTTATGAAAGAGGATGCAGCCTCTCAGAGCAAAGTCATTTTTACAGGATTTCAAAGCATACTTTCAAGAGAATATAAGAAAATATCTTTTCCCAACATCTGATGTTTTTGGTAGGTTTTTTCATGGTTTTCACAGATTTTTAACCCAGAAAATATCTGAAGGCTTATGATAGAAATCTGACTCTTGGAATAACATAAATAAGTTCTGCTTCATCGCCTCTATAAGTCTTGAAAATAAATGACACACTGAGGCTTGGCTATATTAAGCAGATTTATAAACAAAAAGGCTTGCAGTCTTCAAAACACATATATTTTACTTAATATTCTCTCTCTCTCTCTCTCTCTCTCTCTCTCTCTCTCAGAGCAAAGTGTGAAAGCATCTGAGTATATATATTATATACATTTCACTCATTTATTTATATATTTATAATATTCTGGCTATTATTGTACCTGTAAATGGGCATTCTGACTATTTATTAGAGACTGAAATCTTTAACGCAGATCACATTAGCTCAGAGCTAAAATTAATTACAGGCTGACTTCTTTTAGTTATTGAGATTTGGATTAAACCCATTCAAATTGAAGTGATCAATCAAAAAATCTAATAACTTTAACAATTCAGTAATAAATGTAATAATTTTGGTTCATCAACCCGACATTGACCTTTCATTTAGTCTAAACCTTTAGTCATAATTTATTATTCAGTTATTCATCCAAAAGCATACTAATTAGTAACTATTAAAACTGTTCTCAGCAACTGTACAGATTTGAAAAATTAAGATGAATTGAGGTTAGAAAAGTATGATGTAACTCTGGATCCTCTGATGAGAGTTTTAGGGGTTGAGTGTCATTATTAAATTCATTTCAATGTGGATACAGCTCCCTAGGTAACAGCAGCATGCTAGATCTCCAATAACACCAATAACAACTATGTGTGTGTGTGTGTGTGTGTGTGTGTGTGTGTGTGTGTGTGTGTGTGTGTGTGTGTGTGTGTTTATTTATTTATTTATTTATTTATTTATTTATTTATTTTTACAAACAAAGCAATCGTAGAGAAGCAAACGTACAGTCTCTGTCTCTCTCTCTCTCTCTCTCTCTCTCTCACACACACACACACACACACACACACACACACACACACACCCCACTTAGAGAAGGAGGAGTACCCTCCTATTATCAGATAAAATGTGAAAAGGAAGATCAAACAAAATTGCCCCCACATTTCCGTCCTCACATCTAAAGATCCTGTTCCGGGGAAAAAAACAAAAAGCTTTTAGTCCTTTGAACCGTTTAACCTTCAATCAACTCTTTGGTTCTTGGCCTCTTACCTGCGGTTTGTGACTCTAAACAAATTACATATGCTTTCAAATTGCCATATGTAAATTAGAATTCAGTTTTAAGGTGGTTTGATGGTTGATATCTAAACTTATGCACAACATTTTATTTTCTGTAATTGGAAGTCCAGACCTCAACAGTTAACAGTGTTGTGTTTCCAGAGCGACAGTGCCTAAGATCTTCCCAACAAAATCTTTTCTCATGTCAAAGCAGATTGGTTGTTTACATCTGCCATCCAAGGAATTGAAAGAAAAAAAAAACATTGAACACACAAGGCACGCAATGCCACATGAATGAATCCTGAGACATTTTTTCTGCTGAACTTGAATGGACAGTGTCCTCTTTGAAGTTCCTAATTGGAAACAGTTGATTGACCACAGCTAAGTGGCTCCATAGGATCTTCACCGCCTATGCTAACCTTAAGCTCTCCTCTTTAAGCCAGGGCCCCTATATATGACCTTGAGGGTGTACTCCCGACCAGCTAGACCCTGTAGAAGCAACCAAATGCTTTCTGTGTGATCTCGCTCACATGGGTCATCATGTGGAATTCAACTTGGCTGTAATTCAAAGAGGGTGAACTGAGCGTGTATGGCAGGCAGGAGAATTAAGTGATAGAATACTGTAACAGTGCAGTAGCTTACAATAAAACAACAGGAGAGACTTCACTGATATCCACTGGCAGGTTAAATAATGAAGGACACCTTCAAGCCACCAGGACGGAAAGAAAATCAGAACTAGGAACCATGCTGAGTAAAAGAGTGAAGCTAAAAACAAGAGGAAATCAATTGCAAGAGAAGGAAAAGCCCCAGCAGGGTACCTTCTTTTTATATTTTCTATTGTTTTCTCTTCTCTTTGCTCATAAGGTGGCTAGGTGGTGCTGATTATAGCAGATGTAGGAATATTGCCTAATTCCGAGTGATATGGACAGCTGTAGAAGGTTAGGATAATGAGCTCATAGTGGGGCACAGACTCACAATGCTGGATGGCTGGAAAGCTAAACTGCATCTCAAACACTTTTCTCAGGATAAATGGAGAATCCCTAACTGAATGAAGACTGATATTAGTGCTACATTAATGGGACAAATTATACAGTATATACAGTATATATTTATTTATTTATTTATTTATTTATTTTCCTTTGGTTTCTATACTTCTGTAAAGCTGCTTTGAGAGGATGTAAAATGTTAAGCACTATACAAATAAATTAAATTGAATTGAATTAAAAAAATATATCATGTGCTATATAACAAATCTGCTTTACTTCTAAATTATGTCTTTTCTATTTTTGAAAGCATGGGTTTTCATTCGTAAGGTAAAAAAGTTCTATATTTAAGTTGAGGTCAAGGACCTGTGCAAGACACTTGAGTTCCACTCCAACCTTATCCATCATGTCTTCCTGGATCTTGGCTTGTTCACAGGGGCATTGTCATGCTGGAACATGGATATATGGGCTCCTTAGTTCCAGTGCAGAGAAATTGTAATGCTATAACATCTAAAGGCATCCTTGTGTGATTCCCTCTTTGTGGCAAGAATTTTATAAAGACCCTCAAATGACTGTGAAGGTCAGGCGATCTCAAACTTTTGATCAAACAGTACGTATATCTATAGCACCTTCTTCTTGAATTAAAATACCTGTAAAATCATATTATTAATGTTTGAATCCATTTAACGTCTCATACATCTCATTTGTATGAGACGTTAAATGGACCACGAGAGGAAGAAAAGTACTTTCTCTTATTGTTGTTTCTGTAGTTTTAATGATATTGTGTTGTGGACTGAGGAGACCACTTTCTAACGTTCTACAAATTACAAATTGATGTCTTAGTGACTTTTTAATCATTACTATGGATGCTATTTGTTTTTGTTTTTTTGCTAATTCTATTCTAAAAATGCAAATCTGTGAGTTCAAATATTGTAAAGCACCCATTTTCTTGAGATGGGTTAACATACTTTTTAAACACATTTTGTTAACAGATTAATGCACTTTCAAATCTTTAAATGAACATTTTCTTGATTGTTTCATTGTTGAAACTGTAATTTTAAACAGTTAAATTTTTTTATCTAGAGTTCAGAAGTTCAAGAATCTTTGCATTTCATGTTCACACTTGCCAGGTTTCATACAAATCACACCAGTTTTATCTACATGCACATTCTAGGTATTTATATAAGACACACAGACAGAGAAATGAATGAAGACTAAACAAGAAACTCTGACGGCCATGCAGCATTTTTTTTCTATTACCACCAGAACATCCTTACACACAGATTTATCTCCGGTCTCTCTCCAAAGAAAATTGAATGGTGCCAGGCCTTTTGTTTCCTTTATCAAGACATAGATCATGAACCTTATTCACACACAAGAGGCAGATAAAATCACAGGTTTAAACAAATGCACTCTAGATGAGGGCAATCACTTATTTTGATGCACTGCATTCTGCTATACATCTGCAAACCTGTGGGGTTCAGAGAAATTAGATGACTATGAACCCATCTTAGAAAGATAGCAGATATACTTTCACAATTATTACATATGTTGAAAACAACATGTTATATATGAAGGGATTTATAGTATCCGCAGTCTCTTTTAAAGTCAGGTGTAGATTACTGTATGACAAATATGTATAATTAAATAATAAATAGATCATATAAGCATAAAAAGAATATATTGTGGCTTCAAAAATAATCAACTCAATACAAGCAATAAAATTATATCATAAAGTAGCCTGCTTAGTTTAAATTTAATGCTTCACATGTAGGGAAATTCTAGAAAGTGTAAAGCAAAGGTGCTTCCCAAAATAATAAATAGTCTATAATTATATAAAAATAATATATATTATTGTTTATATACATGCTCTTTCCTCCACAGATAGTATTGAACTAGAAATTGGTTCATAGCGGTATCACTTAACCATTCATGATTAAATTCGTATGTCTCACATTTCATGCCAACTCATCTTCATATGGTTCACTTCTGCTCAGCAGATGTTGCGGACTGTTCAAGCAGAAAAAAGGGTGTGCTGGAGCCTTCTCCACCAAGCCTTCATGTTTCCAGATTCAGCATCAATGTTAATGAGTCTGTATTTATAATTGTAATCATATTGGATAAATGACTGACCTCACCGTGGTGAGTGTCTGTTCTACTCAGCTCCATCTGGTTGAGTCCAGCTGGAACACTAGCAAGTTGGGAGCATGGGAACATAGCAGAGCATCTCTGAAAGCTGTTGTGACACAAACTGACTTTGTTTTCTCTATCTGTTCATTTATTATATTGTTAAGAGGTCTAATTCTTACAAACCAATACCACAACATGAATATTGATCACAAGGCGATATTCACTATGCGATGTTTGCAAACAAGTTTACTTTTTGTATGTACAATATGAGATATTTTTAACTTAGTGCTTTTTACCTGTGATCAGGAAAAACAACTTCAACCCTGTTGCTTTGCCAAACTGATCATTTCAATGAAAGCAAGACCGAATTGATCTGTTTTTCGCGACCGCTGTTGAAAAGGCTATTGTCATTACTTGTGCCGTGCAATTTGAACAAAATGCATGCTGTGAAAATTTTCATCGACCTCTCAGCTACACATATTGAAAAGACATGCTCATGCTTGAGCGTCCTCACTGTGAGAGTAATACACAGTGCTCATTTCTTGCTCTCTCCGTAATCTCACTTGGTCATGTCTCTCTGCAGTAAAATGGATAGTGACAGTAATTTGAGCTGTCTTTTTTCCCTTTCAACACTATAAAAGTGGTTCACAGGGAGTAAGGCACAGCGGGGGGTGCCCTACTTTAAGAATGAACATTTATGTTCAAAGCCAAGAGGCCCCTTTTCTGTAGTTTAACACACATCATGCTTAAACAATGTGAAAATCTACACTGACATTAAAGATAGCGCACTCTTCAAACACACAGTATCTGGATTTAGCAGATAGAGTACACATAAATACACAAATATACCTTATCCATCACCTTGTATCTAATAATCCTGGATTTTATACCCATTTCTCTCTCTCTCTCTCTCTCTCTCTCTCTCTCTCTCTCTCTCTCTCTCTCTCTCTCTCTCTCTCTCTCTCTCTCTCCATGTGAAAGAACCACGTGCGTGCCTTGCTAGAAGATATGCTTAACCCCTCCTCATAATATCCAACACACAGGCAACTGCCTCATTCTTCCCTCTCTTTTCTATACTCCTCATACTTTTCTTCCCCTCACAACACCCCAAAACCCTCCCCAACCTCTAATACTGCGTCTCCTCTCACCTTCCCTCTATTTTGTTCTACCAGACATAAAGCCCTCTTCAGTATGAGCGAGTTTGTGTAAGTGCAACAAGGACAGAGACCTCAAGCCAGAACTGGTTTACAGGCTGTGGGGCAACCACGAGGAAATACATGCATTCACTCACACGCTCACTTACACACAAACTCCAAAAGGAAACCACAGTATAAACACACACGGACAAAAAAAAACTGGCAAGAGTCGAGACAGCAAGACAAAAACTTTAAAGCGTGGGAGTCAAAAGGAGAGCAAGAAGAGGCGAAAAGACAGAAAAGAGAGGAGCGAGTGAAGGAGAAAGGCCATGGCAGGCACACGGATCCCAAGCCGGCTATCCCTGATCGTCTGCCTGCTGCTGCTCGTCACCGGCACAGAGAGCAAACGCAGACTCAGGAGAAGAGGACTCAGCCAGAAGGTCAGGGTCAGATATTTTATTCATTTTATGCATATCTACAGACACAGTCAAAATGAATCTAAAGTGAATGTGAAATATTTCAAGATTAAACATATGTACCATTTAATTTTTAAGAATCTTTCTGTTTTTATTAATATTCCTGGGGAATATTCAGATTGTACATGAATGCAACCTCAAATGTTTACTCTACAATCTAGTCAAAGGCAACAAATGTTTTAATACAATATATTATTATTTTAAATCAAGTTCTTATGAGAATAGAAACTGTTTCTCCAGTCATTTGAGTGAAAATTAACTGTTTAAATTGTTATATGTAATGTTTCCTTCATTTTTATGATGGGAGCCAATACTTTTGGAGTTTACACAGGGTCTACTGGCAAAGTTTAGTTTAATTAATGGGAAAGATGGAATGGTTTACAAAAAGCCTTAGGATCAAATGTCTTAATTCCAAGTTAATTTTACTGAATATATAAATTGTGTAAATGTGTCTGAGTAGTGTGTGTGTGTGTGTGTGTGTGTGTGTGTGTGTGTGTGTGTGTGTGTGTGTGTGTGTGTGTGTGTGTGTGTGTGTGTGTGTGTGTGTTCTCAGGCTTTCAAAGTGGGAATTTGTTTTGACATCTGCTTTTTAGCTCACGTGAGCACAATAGAGGCTAAAGAGGGACAGCGTATGTGATGCTGCACAGCTCTATTATCCTGACATGCACACTTTTAACAAAGCCAGTACATTCAAGACAAGTAGAGGCACTGGTTCATTTATTCAATCTTCCCCTATAAAAACATAATCTTTCCTTTCTGGCTTTTTATCTTTCCTTTTTTCTTTTTTCTTTGCAAAATACATCACATGAAATGATGAAGCAGGGTTGGACTATGGAGCATGATTAGGGCAGCCAGCCATAAGCAGTTCTCTCTGTCTTGTTCCCCATAAAGCAGAAGCTAAGAAGGTGACATTTCCTACAGTGAAATTTTTATTGCAAATAAAGTGGATAGTTGTGGATGTGCATGTCAAGCCAGCACTGTTCTCTGTGTGGTCCACCTGGCACTGAGCTTCCTCCTGATTATATGCAGTAATATGCAGCATAGAAAGCTAATGCATTTTGGGAGTTGTGCACACATGACCCAGCAAAAAATTCTGCACGCCTAAGCAAAAGTACGGCACATTAACAGCACTGAATGTTCACTAAATTTCACATGCTGCAGTCAGCAAGGCTTGAATAATAACCAAACAGGACTGAAGGAAGTACACAGAAACACCATGTCCTCTGGATTAAGGGTCAAGCTGGAGTTCCTAAACTTTAGTTAGTTTTTGTGAAATGTTGGACTTGTCAGGAAGATTCACTACACTATTTCAGCTTCAGTAGAGAGAGCTTCTGTAGAAGTATGGCTGAAGGAACAGAAGAGAAAGAACCAGCCGTTACACTGAATGGCTTTTCTCATAGCATTTTGCAGGCCTTGGTAATAAATCAACATGTGTCTGAGAGCCATTCACCAGAAATATATACAGTAGGTGAGTGGGGGAAGGTAAAAGAACAAGATGGATGAAGGAATACTCAGAAATTATTCTGTACGATCCAAACAAGAAATTAGTGACTGAGAGAAAAACTTGTAACTACCAGTCTTACTGCTTGCATTACTGTTTATCTTGGGTTAAGAATATATTATAAGTAGATACATGTTGTGCTTATAATGCATGCCAGGGCATGAACAGGGATGTGTGACCTCCATAGCATCTGTACACACCTATTTATTTTGCAGATCCAGACTGATTTTGACAGCAACGAAAAAGAAGGCAGATGTTTTGGGCAGAGGCACATACAATGTCTGTCAGTTAGGGTTTTACCATGATGGTTTTCTGCTGCACTAAATATTGACAATGTAACCACATCATCTGTAGGCTGTGTTTATAGAAAGCTTCTCAGCAAGCAGAAAATGACATAGCATTTAATTCAAAGTATTCCAGACTTTCTAAAAAAGTCTGACCGAAATAATGAGTCCTGCCTTGTAAGTTTGCTCAACGTGTTTTTTAATAGTAGTATTTTTTAAAAACATGACATTCTAAATACTTAATGATGTAAATGACTGTATGATTAAAATGTTGCAGCAGTGTTGTAAGAACATTTCTAAACATTTACTAGAATAATCAGAGAATATTCAGTAATAATTTATTCTGAGACACAAAATATCTTAGAATTTTATTGTTCAGAAAACTAAAATTGTTAGCTGGGATGTGTGTGGGGTAGAACATTAAGATTATCTACCCAGGGGAGGGTAGAACCCACTAATCAGAATCATCTAAGGAAATGTCTGTACATTAGATTTTTTAAAAATGCCTGAACACTTTTTTGTAAATTCATACATTCATGTCATTTGTATTGATTGGACATTCTCTCTTTTTTTTTTAAAGGTTTCTACATAATACAGAGTTCATAACATATTCATAAGTATTGCATAAATATTTTATAAAGCAATACTGAAGGATTTATGTATTCAAAACTTGATTTTCTGTGACATTTATTGCTTTAAACAATACAAGAGTAAAGCCAGAAGATACCATTAATGGCTAAGAATATTGTTTAAAACTTTTTTATCTCGGAAGTTATTATTTTTGACTTGTTCTGTGTAATTGATATATCTTCATAAAGGAATTAAAAACAGCTGAAATGCAGGTGCTCTATTTGCAGTCAAAATGTTTCTAAAGCATCACTTCAGTACAACTTGAATTATTTACAAAGCCGGCATGCCAACTGAATGACTGATTTCAGTGCCCTCCAACTAAAGTGGTAATCAAATATGCTTTTATAACAGTGTTAAGCAGCATTATATATAGCTTTTGGAACTTTTTCAGAGTAAAAACAAACTTATAACTAATAAACAAAATGACATTAACAAAAGACAACTGATACAAATCCATGGTTGTTCTCTTCTCTATTTCATGTAAAGATAAATCATAGGTTTTCTGTTTCTCTTTTCCTCTCAATGATTAGCTATTTTATCCTGCCATGTGCGCAGTGTTGATGGAGTTAAATGATCGAATGGATGAATGGATGAAAATCTAAAAATTGTAGATGGACTGATCTTTAAATATAAAATCTTCTAAATGATCATCTACATGTCTTCAACCAAAAATTAATGTTGCTTCAACAATAAAAAGTATTCAAATGGATTCTAGTTGCACTTTGAGTACCTTTGACCCATAAGCGAGTTAACAAAGCACAGTCATGTGTTCACTCTTCAGCAGCCTGCACAGTAATCCCAGTCAGCTGAAGAGGTAATCATTCAGAACTGTAACATTTTGCTAATGTTACTCAATTAGTTCATTACAGATTCCTGGCTACAAAGGAACAGGATTTTAGGATGGCATGACCATCATGTAGTTATCATTTGGTTTAGATGCACAGCCAAATCAGTAATCATTCCAAAGCATGACTACAGTCCAGGGTTTATGATAGGATAGGATATGAGCTTGAAGAAATAATTAGAAGGAATTAACTTCACTGTCAAGGAATGGTTGCTGTGCACTTTCCTCTGAGCTGCCAATCACTTGTAAGATCCTCCTCCTAGTTTTGAGTCAAGGTCAAGCAGCAAGCAATCAGCCAGATGTAGGAAAGAAAAAGAGTTCATTGTGTACACTGCTTCCCCAGATGTGCAGGTACTGTATGAAACTAAAATTTAAAGCACACTTCAATGTAAAATTTAGAAGGTCAGAATTTGAAGCAGTAAAACGTGGGAGAAGATAAGGTTTAAGGAAGGGTGGAGAGTTTAATTATTAACAAAAGAAATTCAGGCAGTGGTAGGCAGCATGTCTTTTTGAGGGGAAAAAAACTTAATTTAATAGTTAAAAGTGTTAGTTAATACATCATAAATGTATACGTCATAATCACTAAAACTGCTGAGATGCCCGAGCAAAATCTCCGGTGCAGCAGCAGTGTGTATTTGTTGGCATCATGGTTGGTAGTTAAATGGTGTTTTTGCTGTGAACATGTAGAAACAAATCAATAAACACTTTCACAGGAATCATTAATGAAGTGCTTCAGTTCCTTTAAAGTGCTCTGAGACAGGAATCAAGTAAAAATCTGTTCAATTATTTCCAGCAAAATAAAAAAAACACTGACCATCACAGCATCTTGTCTAGATATATTTATTGCAAAAAATATTCTAAATTTAAAACTTTGAACTTGTTTTTATCATTTTTTATCACTTCATATCATATACCTCTACTTGGTCAAAAATAACAAAACTCTCAGCGACCTAAATGTGGACAGCAGATTTAAATCACAAATCTGTTTAGGAGTTTAGGAGTCTCTCAAGACTGCAGCTAGCCTGCGGTTGTCCCACTGTAAGAGACGATGTAGCCAGTAAATACTTTCATCATGGAGCTGCTGACGTCCCTACATTAGAGGAGAAGGAAACAAACAGGAAAAAAATCATCCCAGCTTGCATAATAACACATAGCCTTATGGAGATCCCAGGACCATTAACTACAAACAGGAAGGAGATACTACAAGATACTGAAAGATAATCTATTTAATTGTAAGAGCTATGAATGAAGTCAGACTGTCTGGGCCACAGTGTTTATCCCAGTTGTAACTAAAGTATGCTATGCCTGATTAGACAGAAGGATCACTGGGTTAAAAAAAACTGGCATTTAAAAAAAAAAGCTTTATAAGTGACCAGCAGATGAGAAACATCTGGTTGGAAGAACGATGCATAAAAAACATGAACCAAGTCATCAAATTATGTAAAGTTCTAGACCCATTTTGTTCTGGCTTCAGTATGAAAATGAAGAGAAGAAGTGTAAAGAAACGTAAGAGAAGATAAGAGAGCAAAAGGATGCAGTTTTTTATTTTTGACTTATTAATAAGACAAGACATTTAATGTGTGTCACAAACAGTAAAAACATATAACTAGTCAGCTGCACCTTGTGTCCACAGATTCGGGAAGGATAGGGTGACATTATTAGTGACAAAATTAGTTTTACATGAACTTGTGGTAATACACCAGATGAATTTCCCAAAGAGCTAATATCACTAACCAGGGATGTCCAGAGAAAAATGTCCTTGTCATGGCAGCAGATAAAGACACAGGTGCAGATATAAAGAGCTTTATTAGAACTAGCAAACAAAACAAAGAGGTAATCCAGAAGCAATGTCAAAGTCAAGGCAAGGGTCAGGGAATGAACAAACAACATGTATTAGGGCAAGGAAAAGCAAGGTGAGAACACCAGAAACGAGATCAAAAGAAAGTCAATCAATAACCGCCAGCTTGGTATAGACTGGTATTTCAACACAGAGCCTAGACTTTACAATGAAAGCGTGAACTGAGTGACCTTATATACTGTAGCTACTGTGAGCCTGGATACGGTGTAATTGAGTCCAGCAGTTTGTGATCAGTAATCAGGTGAACATGGACAGGAGAGAGTCTTGCCTGCTTATACTCTGCAGTAAAAGTATGTACTCTTTTTGTGAAGAAAAACTGGGACATATTAACATGTCTCATGAAAGAAGATAGCATTATTGCAGAGTTATACACACTGTCATTGAAAACAAAGTCCTCACTGCATTTCAGCTGTTCTTATTCGTTATATTTTACGTAATTTATACTTCAGAAGTTTTATTTATTTATTCACACATTCACAGATTTACACCTTTCTAAAACTCGTTTTAGGATTTGTGGGTGACATTAGATGAAAAAGTGTCCATGGATCCACACTTAACTCATTTCAAAATACTAATAATTGGAACAGAATGATTCTGAATTGAACACTGAATTGGGATTGTAATGGCCATGAGTTGCAATCTAACTTTGTAGGAGTCCCACAATGACATAACAGTTCAGCCCAACTTCATATCAAAAACTACAGTAAATGAAATTATCCAACATTGGGGTTTGGAGAAGTAAAATAATCTTTTTTTTTTCTTTTTTCTTCTTCTCAGCTTTTGCTATGGACAAAACATCACTGCGGTGCACATTTCTAACACACAGACCCTCTAAAGTATTCTCTTGAATTTAGTTTAGTCTAGTTCCCAGCTAACAGTTTAGTCATCACTAGTATGCAACACCTACCGGCCCAGGAGGATGAAGATTATCAAGTGAAGCCTGATTTTTATTCCAATTTTATTCCAATTATTTGCTATAAAACAAGATCTCCACCAAAAATTGCCATAGAGAATAAGCAAAATACAGCATGATTAGACCCCTTATTGGATTCTTTATATTTCTGTCCTGAATGCAAATTAAATATACTACAATAACTTGTAAACCTCAGCTGCCTACTAATGCAGTATATCAACTGAAAAAGTGCTGATCTGTCCCTTTTATACTGCAAATGTTTGTCTATATGATATAAACACTTAACTGATTGAATATCCATTCCAACATTTGCTGTCATTTTAACGGTTGTTTCGGTGCCAAAGAAATAAACACACAAGGCAGCCTTGCCTTACCCTGCTTCAATATCACATCAGAAAGCTAGTCCTATTCTAATGTGGGTTAGTTTTTGCATACATTAGATTAATACTATCAGTATTTTTCATGATAAATAGAAGCTAATATGTAAATAATTGTGCAAATGTCGTCATGACTTTGGCGTATATGAGTTAGGACACTTTTACTGGATTTAATAACAATTGGGGAATTTTGACAAGTTTTAAACTGCAAGGGATATGCATATGTCACACAGACCTGGCAACCCTGCATCAAAGTACACTGGCACTCTGAGACAGAAACACTTCTGTATCTACATTCAGAGCAGATTTAACCTGCAGAATACAGACTAGATTACAATTTATCCTTTTTCCTACATTCAGAGGTTAACTGTCAAGATGATTAAGCAGTCCTGGATTATAGTCAGGTATAAAGAAAGGACAATAGTGAGGCGAGGTTATGAGACAGAGACAATTCTGTCCCAAACAGTACTTCTTATTGGAAACCTGGCTCTAGCCCATTTTTGAAGTCAAGCCTTTGTGGAATTAGCCCACATCCTTCAACTCCTGCACAAAGAGAACGGAAATTCTATTGCAAATCCCTATAGATTTTTCCTTTTTTATGAAGAACAGTGTCTCTATTATACTATAGGTAGGCAAACAGTAATAACAGTAAATCTCTTGTACTGAACTTTAACCTCATGGGGGTCCCTGGTTCACCTTTCTATAGAAAGCATAGAAAGAATGCCAAGATCAGGGAACTAAGAGCAGTTCATACAAGGTTGCTTTACAGATCTTGATTCACATGAATACAAATCCCTGGCAGAGCTACAGCATAGCCTACGCCCAAGTGAAACAGAGAAATTGGCCTCTTAACATGATCCATCTGTGCAGAAATCACTATTTATTTGAATACTTACACATTGTTGAGAATGTGGTTAGCATAATATCTAAATGATTATTAATCTGAGACATTTGAGAACACTGTGAGAAATGTTAAAGGTAAGGTGCCGAAGCCAAAGTTATAAAAAAAAAGTACAAACTGCGCCATCTATAGGACATAATGATGCCAGGTTTAACTACAAACTTAAAAACAAGTCAATCATTAAGTGTGTAGATGAAGAACACAAGTTTTTAGATTGCGTGGCATGTCAAAGGTTTTAGAAAAGGATCCTGTAGACCCTCAGAAATAAACACAATACTTTTCATTGTCACTGATGTGGTACTATGAAGGGTACTTGTTTTGTACCTTATCTTTGACGTTTAAATGTGAATATATTGTAGTTGTGATAATAATTTAAATTACATAA
The DNA here is from genome assembly GCF_022655615.1 of Tachysurus fulvidraco. Classification (NCBI taxonomy): domain Eukaryota; kingdom Metazoa; phylum Chordata; class Actinopteri; order Siluriformes; family Bagridae; genus Tachysurus; species Tachysurus fulvidraco. The sequence goes on along the minus strand of NC_062530.1, from coordinate 19,488,796 downwards.
TTGAATATTAAGGACCACACATTACATATTACATTAAATTTGCAAAAGATCCCTTCCTAATCAAACTATACAGCTTATTACCTTTATTTGTAATAACGTAAGATTAATAAGGATTGTTCTGACTTTCCCTGCAGGACTATGAGTACCCAAACAACTCCCAGTCCACTCAACACCAGAAGAGTGATCGGTGCCCACCTCCACCTCAGATGCTTCCTGAGAGGGCGTGTGAGGTTCCAAGCTGTCGCTCGGACTCAGTGTGTGAAAGTCACAAACGCTGCTGTTACAATGGCTGCATCTACGCCTGTCTGGAATCAGTTCAGCCTCCACCTGGTAGGAATAAACACTCACATGCAGACATACATACAGTCATCAACCTGAAGCACAAAAATGGTGGTCAGTCCAGGAGTCCAGGAAGTAGCAAAGGCGAGCAGTAACATCTAATTATTGTTGGTGTATTTGAGGACTCTCTGGAAATGATTACATTAAACTGTGTAGAACTAGAGTTAAATGCGGTTAGAGGTTCCTTTTTTAACAAAAGTTTTCCAACAGTTTTCTCACATTCTGTTTCTGTGCATTGATCAGTGCTGGACTGGTTGGTGCAGCCAAAGCCAAGATGGCTTGGTGGAAATGGCTGGCTCTTAGACGGGCCAGAGGAGGTTCTCCAGGGTGAGTGGTAATCATCATCATATAATGTAAACCTCTAATACAACACAGACCTGATCATATAACAGCTTTTATTATGTATATTTATATACCAACATGCTGTTATCTTTATTTTGGTGTTTGTAGCTGAGGCGTGCAGCACCACAGAGGATGGGGATGAGCCCTTACACTGTCCTACCGGATATGAATGCCACATCATTAACCCAGGAAACCCCACCGCAGGCATCCCCAACCGAGGCCAGTGTATCAAACAGAAAGGAAACTCGGGTCTGAATTCAGCTCAGTTATCTCATATCCTGTTCCTCAATTATCTTATTTGTGTGGTGGTCGGGGAAAACCGGTCAGATATCAATGTAGATGAGTTCTGTAAATAGCTGAAATAACTGAGGTTTTGGTGAAAATTGGGATTTTTATATCTAATGCATACTTTAAGGTCTCTACTGTAAGAAGCTATACATTTATAGTTTTTCACCAAAATGATTTGGATATGCTGTTTTGTTTAATTTATTTAATTATTTTATTCAACTCCCTGCAAATATCAAGTAAGTGATGGGTAAGAGGCCTGTTTAACAAATTCAGTCTTAAATGCAGTCAATCTAAAGGTGTCTAAAACCTTTCAAGTGTGCTGTCATAGTGTGATCAAGTTGCTGGGCTGACTGCCACAGTGAAATTGTAGCCTAATCAATTCAGTCTGTAATCAAATAGCAGTGTCAAAATGATCACAATGCTCCTCCAGACAGAAAGGAATCTTTAAATGCAATTGTCTCCCTTTTCACTTTTGGGATTAAGCAGATTTTAAAGTGCCAGAATTTACATCTGCTTGATTTTGCTGAAAAATTCAGCTTGGCCTGAAATTAAACAATTTCCATATTTCTGATAATGATGTCAAATCATAGACAAAAAACTAAACCATTAATAAAATAACACAAAATACATTTATTGATCAATTTAGTACAGCAATAAGGAATCATAAATCTAACAAAGATATATGAGCAAAAAAAAAAAAAAAAACTCTGGGTCTGGGTTTCTGAACTATATAAAGAAGACTATATAATTTCCCAGGTTCCATCCTGAGCTCAGGATACTGTATGCCTAATATTTCACATGTTCATTCAGTGTTTGTGTGGGTTTTCTCAGGGTTCTCTGGTTTTCTCCAAATCCCTGCAGTTAGGTCTAGTGATGACACTAAATTAATGTGAACAAGTGTATCATGCACTGTAATGTGCATAGCAGGTGTACAGGTGTTTCTTGTAAATTGGACAATGCATGTACATATTACTTTATTCATTCATCTTCACTAAGCATGACCTGACCAGGATAAAGTGTTTACAGAAGATGTATATACTGTATATGTATTTATGGAGGTATTATGGAGGCCACAAGTAAATACAGTAGTTGTATGTACACTTGTAACTACTTAGAGAGATATAAAATATAGCTATAATGCTGTAATATAATATCGTGCAAAACCTCTTCTACCTTAGCTATACTAACTGTTCTCCCTCTAGATGGTCGTAGCCTAAGGCAGAAGTACTTCAAAGAGCAAAAGGATTCCCTAGGTTAGTATTACTGCCAATTCACATCTACAGCAAATTAGTCATAGGGAAGAAACCTCTAAGACTTACAATTTGTTTTTTAATCTTTGCTGTTTCTTCCTAACAGGAAGCAATGGCAATATTGCAGTGGGTTATGAGAAATATCACAAGCACTTAGGCTGAAAAGCAGGTGAGGGTTTTTCATTGTTGGAAAATGACATTGAAAATGTACTTGGCTGCGTGAGGAAACATACAGCTGTGAGGAGCATTTTATTAGCTCATCATTGTGTGTTAAAATAAATGGATCTGGATCTTGAGGTTTTTTTAATATGCATATATACGGCTGCTGTATCTCCCATATTTTATCGGAACGTTGGCAGTTCAATCAAAGGTTGTAATTTAAGATAGAAGGCATTTGGACTTGTTCAACACTATGAGAAATTCTTGATTTGTTGAGATAGCAATATTGCATTTTATATCATCCATGGATTATAATCTGTTAATTGAGACTAATGCAGACCTGTATGCATTACCATTTTGCTGCATCATATTATAATTATCTACACACTATACAATGTTTTACATGAATATTCTCTTCTTTTCTGATAGGTGACTTACTGTACACAACAAAACAAGTCAACACTTCTACAGAAACTGGATATCCTTAACTTTATTTGGTGCTTTATATTTGAGGTGCTGTAACATAGAAAAGTCATCATTTCCTACCTCCTCCAAACACCACACAGTGGTATAACTTGCCAGACTGATCGTCACAACTTTCTTGTATATACACATACTGCTTAGTAAACAATAGAATTTGTTCTTCCGATTGTTTGGAATATTTAAAGTATGATAAAGCTGAGAAAGTATCAAAGCTACATCTACCATTATACACTTTCCCAGGCTCGGGAATCCAAAGAAACGTGTGTGCTCAAATACCTCAGACATTATCATTCAAAAAATTGTCATAGATTCCTCCAAATTATTATTATTATTATTATTATTATTTTCCTCCAAATGATTTACTGTCATTTAAATTAGGAATGTTTTGGGATCCTCTAGGAGAAGTATTTTGCAGCTGAGGATACTGTATAGATACTTAGGAAACAGATAGTCATCCTGTTCTCACTTAGTCTCAGCAGTAAATGAAAATGAAAAAAAATCAGTTGATTAGAAAAATTTTAGTTATTAATGCTGTATTAATGACGCATTACACAAACACATGTAATGCTTGTAAAGCACAATACATTATAAAGCTAAAAAAAAAATCCTCTAAATTCTTTTCCAGCCATTTTTATTGGGTTAACACCACATAAATATCAATCATTACATTTATTTATTTAAGTACAGCATGTTGTACTTATTGTCCATTCAGCCACCATTCAGATGCTATAACAGACCCTGTGTTATAATGCAGTAGTAAGTTATAAGCAATATTTACTACATTATGTCACCTGACATGCTGTACATGTGACCATAATTACGTATGTACAATACCTTCATATGGATTTTTAGATAGAATTTTGGTTTTGTACAATGTTAAAACTGCAGTAATAGCAGCAATAAAACATCATGAATACAGAAGGTGCTACAGAAATTTTCAGTACTTTTGCCAATCCTGTGTGAATAAAAAAATTTTTCTGCAGTCTACAGCACCCGTCATTATTCATCTGCCGTAATGTCAAGGTTATATTGAATCATCTGGATTAACTGCCATTTTTTCAGCCTTTATGACAAGGAGAAAAGAGAAAAGCAGAGAAGCAAAACAAAACAGTTATTAATTAGTGATACATTTCAAGCATTTTACTCATTAAAATAATTCCGATGTTTAAGATAAAATAAGACACCCGTGATGCATGTATTACAGTAAATATTCTGTTTATTACTGTAGTAAACATTTAATACAAAGCATGGGATGAGCAGGTTCACAATACGTCACACACACACACACACACACACACACACACACACACACACACACTTATGTAGCAAACTTCTTCTGTCTGACGGGTGGTGGGAGTTGTGCAGTAATCTCCAACAGGGGGCGCTCCACCACCACCAGTGACTGATCCTCCATCAGCCCAGCAAACAGCAGCTCCTGTGGGGAAAGAAGTGAAAATATTAAAGCTAAGTATTATAAATATTAAACCCATTAAAACTGCGGAAGATTCTCATGGATGAATGCACTATTTTTGGCTAGTGCAGTTGGGGTCTAGTAGACACACACACACCTTGTAAGTCTTGCAAACTTTGAAAGCATGGCTTTGAGATGTCCTTTCCTTCTCAGGCAGGCTTCGCAGAGTCAGCTGATTGTAGAACTGAGATTTCTGATCCGGAAGCGGCTGGAAGAGAAAAATAAAAAACTTCAGAATAACACCAACTGAACCACCAAATAAATGAACATTATTTCACCACGTGTCCAGGAATCAGTCCAGAGAGGAGTATTAAGTAATTATATAATAGTATGAAAAAAAAAATGGTCCAGATTCTTTAAAGCTGGTCACACCTTTGGGGGCAATCAGTTATTAGTTACATTTCAAGCTCTAGCACTCAAAATCAAATTTTAGCTGTTTGTCATTACGCAAATAAGAATAATAGCAAAGTGAACTTTGTCTTACCAAGGTTTGATCAATGACACAGAACATGTACATATCATGGAGTAATACATGAGCTGGGTTTTTGCGACTGAAGGTCACATTAGTCACTGGTGTGTCTCTCTCCAGCCACACATGATGAAGACCATTCTTCTGCACCAGTCGACTCCAGTCAGTGTACTGCTTCTGCTCTAGCGAGTACTCAAACAGCTACAGGACCAAAACAACAAACATTTAAAATCACTTCATTCTACACTAGTTACATAAGCATCGATAATTGTAAAGACTAAGGTAGTGCAAAACATGTAGAACACACACCACACACACATCTATGCACACAAAGATCGTGGCAGAGAAACATGCCATTTTTACTTAGCTGCCATTTTACACCAAGTTCTACATGTAGTAATTATTATTATTAAAGTTTCAATAGAGATTCAAACAAATATTAATGAAAGCACTGGTGGAAAAAATCTTGTTATTGAATATAAGCAATAACATGATATCTTGAATTAGAAAATATTGTGTTGCTGATATTCTGATGTGTCAAATATCAACCGGCAATTTTAGTTACTAATAACAGATCATCTAGATGGCAACCTATGCTAGAAATTTAAGCAATGTGAATAAGGACCAGTAAGAACTCCTTTTTCAGTGAGTGTGTATAGATGATCATTTAGTGTACATATAGTTTCATTTGGTTAACAGAGTAAACACGGGGGTATTTTGTGCGTTGAGTACCTGCTGATCTGCGTGAACCATGAACAGGTTGTTTGTTGTTGGGTGGATGGCCATGGCGCTGACTCCAGAGTTATAAATAGGCACTGTACAGTGTACCTGAAACACACATGGTCAAGGATGTGATTTTATACACCATTATTTCCTCCTCATTTTACACGTAGGTGTTAAAATGTACCTTCATCTTCTTCAGGTTATACACGTGAACTTCGTGGTCACTGTTGGCTGAGGCCAGCCATTTTCCATCCTCACTGGCTGCTAATAGATGAATGGCCTGGGCAGAGCCTTGCGAAGAAAGAAAGGGAGAAAAAGCGTAAATGAATCTTAGCGATTAAAAACACATGCAGATTCCTAAAAATAAAAGCACATCTTTGAATTATAAACAAACTATTTATATTCTTCCTCTCACCTGATTTTGACTTGAGAGTGGATACGAGCTTGCACTCTGTTTGGCTCAGAGCTGCCACGTGAACAGCAGAGGAAGAGGAAGCCACAAACAGGCGAGACGAGTCTGAAGAGAAGCATATCTGATTGGCTGAGCTAAAGATCTTTGGAAGCTTGGATACCTACAAGAAACAAGTACAGCAGCTATTTATTAAAATATTAAAATTATACTGTTTTGTTTTTTTTTGTTTTTTTTATAAAAGGTCTGATATACTGTTGTGGTGATGGGGCGTGGTTGTGCGTCAACTTTGGGCAGGGAGATGGCAGGTCGAACCAGATGATTCTGGCCTGTGTATTATTACCTGCCAGCATATTTATTTGTGTGTTTTTAAGTTTTCAGTACGAGAGAGAGAGAGGGCTAGATAGTGAGGGAGAGAGAGGGCGAGAGAGAGTGAGTGAGGGCGAGAGAGTGAGTGAGGGCGAGAGAGTGAGTGAGGGAGTGAGGGCGAGAGGGCGAGAGAGTGAGTGAGGGCGAGAGAGTGAGTGAGGGCGAGAGAGTGAGTGAGGGCGAGAGAGTGAGTGAGGGCGAGAGAGTGAGTGAGGGAGAGAAGGAGAGAGAGTGAGTGAGAGTGAGTGAGGGAGAGAGAGTGAGTGAGGGAGAGAGAGTGAGTGAGGGAGAGAGAGTGAGTGAGGGAGAGAGAGTGAGTGAGGGAGAGAGAGTGAGTGAGGGAGAGAGAGTGAGTGAGGGAGAGAGAGTGAGTGAGGGAGAGAAGGAGAGAGGGAGAGAGGGGCAGGAGAGCGATAGGGGGCAGGAGAGGGAGAGAGAAAGTGAGAGAGGGTGAGAGAGGGGGAGAGAGAGTGAGTGAGGGAGAGAGGGGCAGGAGAGGGAGAGAGAAAGTGAGAGAGGGTGAGAGAGAGGGAGAGAGAGAGGTATCGGGCTTGTGTCTCATGTCGAATACACACAAACACAGAGCAAGAACTTGAAGTCTCAGTTAAGCTGTTACAGATTCAGATTGAGTTTCTGTGAAAGTCTGCTGAAGGACAGTGCGTCTTCCTTCACACCCTCACACACCAGGGTTCTACAGCTGTATGAAATCATGGTGAGCAGCATAAAGAGGCTCCTTTTAAAGCTTCAGGTGAGCTGTGTTCCAGGCAGCCCTACAGCTCATGTGCTCAGACACACATCTGTTCACTCTGCAGTATATAAAACTCATCTGACCTTAGTGATGCTGACGTTGTTGTTGTCACAGTGTAGTCTGTACAGTCGGAAGCTGGCCACTGTAGAGTACGCAATCCACTCTCCACACGGAGACACGGCACTGCAGCGGACATGATCCTCACCCTGACCATGAAAAAAGAAAGAAATCAATAGGCATAGCGGATTCTCAGAGCTTGGGAGTAATTGACTTAGAAGCACAACCTTTACCTTTATCTTTAAATGAAGTAATTTCTCTGGTTTCCTTTTAATAGGTAGACTGCTCCCAGGCATCCCTACAAACCATACAAAAATAAATGAAAAAAAATTTGTCTGTCACTTACTTTTAAAGATCTCAATCTAGTTATTATTATTAATAAGTACTGCGTGTTTGAAAAGTGTTATTGTCGTCAAGCAATGTAAAATAATAAAAATCAAAAAAGGGAAAAAAAATAGTTTAGGTGGATATTTTAAGGTGGGCTGCACAGAGGCATGAATCAAAATAGGGGACAAAACTTAAACTGCCTTGATATTAAGCTGAAAAATTTGTGTGTGTAATATATTATGAAATAGATTTGTAATAGTAACATGAAAGATAAAACCAGTATCACAAATAGACTCATTAATACGTTTATTTATGTTTTCTTTTAATAAAAATTAAATACATTTATTAATGAGTCTATTTTTGTGTAAACTCTCGAGACTTGTTTGCGTGTGTAACATCCCAGATCATCAGCAGTTACTGAAATACTCAAACAATCCCATCTTTCACCAAACGATGCAAAGACACAGATCACATTTTTGAACTAAAGACGCTTGACCCATATTTTATGCACTGTGCTGCCTGGATAACTGCATGAATCAGGTGCTTCTAATAAGTGGCCAATAAGCGAATGTTTGAATTAAACTTTATTTAATGTAGATTATGTTGGTTTTTTTCTCACCGCTGCCATCGCTCTCCCCGAGTCTCCACAGATCGAGATGTGTTGGGTACTGGAACAGCAGCAGACCCGTTTTCTTCACACAGGACACTAAACTCCGCTACATGGTGAAAAAAAACCCCAACAATTCTCTTAGCACAGAGCAGTACAGAGCGGAGTCGTGTTCAGCTGTAGGTGAAGATTGGAAAGCTGTCAAGGTGTCCAAAGGTATAAAGGTGTCAAAACTCACATGAGGAAAATGGATCTTGCGAAAGGCAGTGGCAGTGGTCTTCACTTCAATTTTATCCAAAAGAGGCCTCATGACAAGCTGGGTGTCCATTCCTGAGCCGCAGAAAAACAGACCACACAGAGCAATATTAAAAACTGTTAAAAACAATAAAGTCAATATCTCAACAAATAGCTGAGTCAATAATGTAATACTTCATTCGGTGTTTAACTTCACCGTGTTTTCTATATACATTTATTTTTAAACAAAACCGAGGTCTCACTGAACTCAGGATGTTTCACACTGGGCAGTTTGATGTGGTCTAAATCCGGTGCATTTGTGCTCATCTTACGTAAACACAAACATGCTTGGAGAACACAAATGTACTGACGCTTTTTTTGTTGTTGTTGTTATTATGCTGCCATTATGAGACGTAAGGCTCCTTACCCCTTCTTTGTCCCACAAATGTTCCCCTACCACTCAGGGTGTGTGTGTTGTAGAAACTAATAAACAACATCATCAGTTAAAACACGCACACAGGTTACTTAATATCCTAAACCAGTATTGACCAGAGGACGAGTTGTGTTCACATTCAATGGCGTGTGGTTCTTGAAGGGCAACCAAACTCACACCACTTCCTTCAGGTCGGCTTGGTTGGGCTTCCTGCTCCACATGACAATTTAGCCTGAAGAATTTTCCATGTTTTAGACTGATCTGTCAGTGTAAAAGCCTCCTTAATAGAATTGCATGAAACTTTATTCCGTTAAACCCAATAGTGCATTTAAACACAAATATACAATAGTGTGAAAACAGTTTTGCTAACACATCAAATCCCACCTATATATTAAACATGGAGATATTTTTAATCATAACTTCCTCCCCTCATTACAATTAAGGTAGAAAGAATTTCTAAATGATGAACAAACCTCCGGAAACAACGGCCGTGTTGATCTCCAAAACAGCTCGGACATCATGTGTGTGGTTCTTGAAGGTTCTGGTTCGGACCCACTCTTTTTCCTCCTGTCCTAGAACCATAGAGAGGAACTGGAATTGTGCCACAGTTCCCTCTGATGTACCGGCAACGACACTGGTCTCATCCTGTGGGTCGTAACACAGGACAAATACTCACAAATTAAAAAAGAGAGGGAATGGGGGAAGAGAGAGAGAAAGAGAGAGAAATATTTTCGCAAAATACAGATACACACGAAGACAAACAACTTTTCACCTGTGAAGCTGATAATGTCAGCACATCCCACTTGGTGACCTGGTGGCGTTTAATCAGCGTTCCCGTGCGATCGTCCCATATATTAACCTTCCCAGACGAATCTCCGCTGACGATGGTGCCGTCCCTGAGGTACACCACACTCCAAACGACACACTCTTTAACCTTAGCTGTTCCTATTCCACGCTCCACCAGCAGCCTGTGAACCGACTGACCTGAGCAGCAAGACAAGGCCCAAGGATTCAGTTATAAAGCACTTCCATTTCCTCATTTAGCAGATGATTAATACAAGCAAAGTGATCTATCAAGCAGAGAATAACAAGTAGTGCTGCCACACAGGGATTTTGCTAGCAGAAGGTGCACAGAGCAGAAGAAACAATAAAACAATGCAACTCTGAGGTAAATAACTGTTTAAGTTATTTAAACTGCGTTATTTAAACTGCGTTTCATCTAAGGATCTACTCACAACCAGAGTGACATAAACTACACAATTTTATGTTCAGTGCAAAAGTTAAAAAACATAAAACTCTGCACATGACCTGAGGTAAATAAATAAATGAATTTTAAGAATAGAAAATTAAAAAAGCGGTCATGGATTAGTTGTTGCAGGTAAGCCAAGGCTAAAGACACTTTTAGACATCGATGCCTTTCGATACCAAACTATGACAAAAAGACTAAAACTTTGAGTTAAAGATGCGTTTCCAAATCGATCCAGATTAATGTATGTGTGCCCTAAGACATTTCTCATTCTAAAACTTACCTGTTTCGGTATCAAACACCCGAATCATGTCCATCATTCCTGCGGCTATCCTGGAGCCTGAAGGATGCCATGATAATGAGATGATGCGTCCTTTTTGTTTGGCCAGATTCCTTTCAAACTGGATTTTACCTTCACAGACCTCAAACAGCTTAACAGTACCATCCTCACAACCAACCTGCCCAAAACCACACACATGAAAATACTCCGGTTATAAAAAAAAAAAGAGTTATTCTTAATAACTTACATCTAAAATCAATAAGAAACATTAAAAAAGCATTAAACTTACAGCCAAATGAGTTCCTTGCTTGTTGCTTGCAATTGCCCAAATGGGGCCTCCATAAGCATCGAGTGTGTATTTCACCTTGTGATTGTCCAAATCGTACTCTACTATCTCGCCATTTAAACCTGCACTGAAGAGACGCTCTCCAGCCCAGGTCAGAGCCTCAGTGGCTCGCTTCTCTTGCCCTGGAATCACCTGTAAACACACGATTGTAATAAGTTCATCGCATTACACATATCAACTAATATACATGAGTGTCTGATCTGGTTTCCACTCAGTCACACTCTCCCTGATGTACACCATGTGCTGCCAGAGTCACAGACCTTTTCCTGGAAGAGGTTATCGGCCACGTTATAGATCTCCACAGAGCCATCTGCCCTCGCTGCTGCGATCCGCTCATGCTGGGGCTCGAAAGCCAGAGCTTGAATAGCTGAGGGCATGTAGTCGAAGAACCGAACACGATGAACCTTGAACTCCCCCATCACTCAACAGATTAAAGCTGAGAAACAACACAGCGATGGTCTTTACTCTTTCTTTAAATATCTTTAAAAATCTAGGGAAGAAAAATATGAGTAAAGACCGAAGGTACAATATAGAATGAATTCTGTGAGCTGAAACTGGAGAGAGAAAAAAACTTTTTAAAACAGATGCTTGATGTTCTTTTAAGGCCAATCTCTAAACATTGAACTAAAACTACTTTGGATTTTAAGAAGGTTAATTCACAACTTATAAACACAAAGGCATTGTAAGTTTGATTAAACAAATTTGGCGATGTTTACGTTTTATCATTGAGAATTCTGTGGTTTTATAATTCTAACCTTTATATATATTTTTATACACAAAAGGCTCTTTTTCATCAGCCCACCTTTGACATTTACATCATTTAGCAGACACCTTTAATTCAGAGTGACTTACATTTTTATTTCATTTTATACAACTGAGCAATTTAGGGTTAAGAGCCTTGCTCAGGGGCCCCAGCAGTGGCAGCTTGGTGGACGTGGGATTCGAACCCTCGACCATCTGATCAGTAGCCCAACGCCTTAACCACATAAACCATCAGGTGATATGGACAAACTAATAACTAAACGTTCAAAAATTAAAATCTAATTATTACTTGAATCTCAGCACCACAGACCGTTTTAAATGACTTCACATAATGGAGCTGCTGCAGCTTCCTCTGGTCAACATTGTTAAACTGTTGTCTAAAGGAATTTACACTTAACTCATCTAATAAGAAAGCACGGCGGAAATGTATCTCGACACGATTAAATGTGTAAATAGAAGTTTACCTCCTTTAAACGCTGAATTTACAGTTTGCCCCTTTCAGTAAAGCTGAGGCTTCATTTTGAGCTGCTACACACGTTGAGCTCCGGCTGTACCACGTTGAAACCCTTTAACCCCGGAAGCAGACGCGCTGAGTTTACTTTACAAAATAAAAGACATAGCTGTCGCCGTACTGTGTTGCTATTTCTCTTAATAATAATAATAATAATAATAATAATAATAATAATAATAATAATAATAATAATAATAATAATAATAATAATAATAATAAACATATGAGCTATGAAGAGCAACAGGTGAATACCAATAAAGACCTGAATAAGCATAAACAAACAGATTTTATTCACCAGAAATAAATATATTTATTTTTTCACCATTTACCGTGCTGCATCTGTTATTTACCAAGAAATCACACGATTAGATAGATTAAATACAATTAAGATTAATATATAATACTTAAAATAGAAATAAAAAAAAAAAATAAGATAACCCCAAAAAAAAGAAAAAGAAATCTTTAGGTGCATAAAGGTTTCACATCTTAACCGACGTCCATTAGATTCCAAGAGGTTTTCTCTAAATTCAACCCAGTGGTCGCTATAATTCGCACATTAATAAAACTGCTCCTAACTTCTAAGCATCGTCATATCATAGTTCTTCATGATGATTCCATGCTAGATGGCAAGTGTTATTGACGTGACACAGTTATCCTCCACTTACTGTACAAAAACCCTGTTCTCCTGAGCACTAAGACATAAATACAATATAATGAGGACCTGATAAAAAAGGTCTTTGCAATTTTTTTCCGCTCCTTTTTCTTTAACAAAAAACAATGAAATGTGTTTTGCTGTCTTTTCTTCAATGAGAAACTTGGACTGTTACATGCAAGGCTTTTAGAGTGTTAATCATTGTGAAAAGCTCAGTACAATCATGTCACGTAGGACACTTGTTGCTCCCTTTTCTCTTCAGAGGTTCTGAAAGCCAGAAGTGTTGTGGGTCCTGATCTCCTGAAAAGTAGAGGAACGTGGAAGAAGTGGAAGAAGTGTGAGAGAAACAGTGCAGATTTGAATACTATGATCAGCAACACCATACACACAGACTCTCAGATGCACATCTACAAAGCATATTTCAGTGGCCCACAAACAGCAGTTTAATATGTTAAAATTTAAAAGATCAGAATAAAGTTATAGTCCATCATAAGGTCATATACCATGCTGCTTTCTGATCATTGTTTATCTAAGGAAATCTGTAACAAAGTTTTTAAAAGTATTTATGACCATTGTAATTACTAGTATTTCCAACCTGATTGATATTACTATTGATATATTTATGTTTTTCATATGTGTATTTATTTATTTTTTTATTATTATTTTTGCATGGGAGAAATGGTACACCATTAATGAATTAATTCAAGATCAAAAAGAACATTTTAAGTCTAATCATTTTAATAAATGTGTCACACAATGGACAACACAGAACAAATACAGTTGAAACCATATTACCTTGAAAATGTTTGACCTTCTCTGCTTTATAACTTGCCATCCTTTTAGAGTGTGTCATTGAGCTGACAGAGCTGGTACAGAAAACCATCATTAGGCCCGATCTCTCTTTTCTCTCTCACTGTAGCTAAAGCGGCTCGTACATCCAGCTTGTGTCTCAACATCAGGTAAGCGATGACAACTGCTGCTGAACGACTGTACCCCTTCTGGCAATGCACATACACCTTGCCTAGAAATAACCAGACCTTATAAGATCATGAATACATGAATAATACTGATCAGGTTCTACTGAAACTTTACCTCTGTCTCCTTTAGATTCCAAGGCCTGTGCTATGAAGTCTGCACCCTCTTTAAAGTATACACTAAGATCAAAATATTCCACGTCATTGGCTGGTATACCATGGTAGATAATGCCCGTACCCACATAATATTCTGCCCCTGTATTCACATGCATGTATGAGTCTCCTTCAGCAACATTAAGAATGTGGGTCACTTTCAGTTGCTGCAAGAGTTTCACATTTGTGGCCACAGACCTGTAATACAGTGGATAGAGGAAGTTCTATTACTCTGCCATGTGACTAGTTATAAATAGCTCAGGTCCTGTTCCATCAGTGTTATTTTTTATTTTAATATATAATTTTCTTTCACCAATTTTTTTCACATATGTTTTTCCACATATGCACATACAGTCAGTAATTACAGCCAAAAGATGATTTGACTAAGGACAAATCATCTGTGTATATGATAGTATAACTAGGGCAGCACTGTTGGCATCATAAGCTTTAGTAAGACATACTCATTTCCAAGCAGAATCCTGGGACAGACTTCATTGAAATCTTTAGATGGCATGCTGAAGTGGCCATTTTCGTCTGACAAAAGGTCATTGAGCTGCTGCACAGACACTCCATAGTCGTTCATATTCGACTGAAGATCCTCTTAAGTAAGTCCTTTGTCTATGACGCCTGAAACTTGTTTATTCCAACGACTGAAATATTACCCTTTTAACCACTAGATGGCAGCAAATCCTCCTGTACTTTAATATACTGTATATATGTCTCTGACAATTCTGAGGTTTTTCACACACACACACACACACACACACACACACACACACACACACACACACACACACACACACACACACACACACACGCAGCATACATATAAAGAGTACATCGTCATTATTTTATTTTTAAATTGCAAATAAAATCCATTATAACATTTACATTTATGAAACTAAAATATTTATATTTTATACTTATATTTTATTTAGCTAGATTGAACGGAACTTGAATTTAAGATTATTATATTGTGTGTTATACATTATTACGCATATTATTACATTATATAAACCCTTACAGTATACATCGCATGGAATTAAATATTGTGATTGGTGTTTATTATTATTATTACTTTTTTAAATGAAAATGACTATTATTGCAATTACTACTATTACATTACTATTAAATAAAATTTGATTTGATTTAGTATTATTATTAATTTTATACAAATAAAATTTGATTTGTTTTGATTTGATTTGACACACACACATGTTGTTGTTTTTTAAATGTGTTCGGATGCCATCGTGACGACATATTGTAGAACGCGAAGATTACAGATCGCCGCTAACTCGCTTTTCTGCCTGTTGGTGTGTTTAGAAAGCTATCTGTTGTGGATAAAGTAGGAAAATGTTTGGTTCAGTTAACCATCAAGCAGCCGATCTTCCGACGCGCCTCCTGCTGAGTGCGGCTGGGATTGCAGTCGACGTTTATTGTTATTTTATATGCAAACGTCGCTTTTGGAGGAAGAAAGCCGTGACCGACGGTAAGCTATTTTCAGTTTTTTGTTAACCTAACAGTGTTAAACTGCACCAAGTGAGATAGAAATAGCTTACATATCAGACCTGACACCATTTAAGCATTTTGCTAAGAAGCTCGGCATTTTAAAAAACATTTAAAAGTACGCTAACGCGAATTAGGACTTCAGCCAATCGTCGTTTGAATCCGGGATGATTGACAGGTTACTGTAATCCTTTGAGATTAACGGACGCCGTCTGGAAGCCCCGCCTTCTCTTTCTGTCAGTTTAAATGGAATGGAGAGAGCTTTGACTTCATTAACGTGAAAATAACTGTCAGTCTTTTAATATTAAAACGTATAGATTGTGTACATTTAGAGTCGGAAGAAACATCTGTGATTGTGACGTTATTGTTTTTAATATTTACATTCAGGCCAGTTCCAGACTTCAGTGTTTCCATCCACAGAAGCTCCTTCTATATGCTGCAGACCTCCTCAGGTAAAACTTCACATATTTACTTTTAACCCTTAAATTATATAATTTACATGTAAAAAAAAAAGACTTTCGGGACGTTAAAGGCGGTGTGCACGATGTTTGAAAGCCAATGTTGACATTTGAACCAAAACAAACACGCCCCTGACGCCCCTTCCGCCCCTTCCGCGTGAAACGGACCTAAACCTGTCACGGTACAACACACAGTACTACAAAAACACATTTGTATTACTATAGTATTACTCATTGAGTTCATTTATTGATAAAAAAATATCCCCTCGGCCAGCTGCCCCAGCAGGTTCCCATAATCATAATAGTCGTGGCCTAATGGTTAGAGAGTCTGACTCGTAATCCTAAGGTTGTGGGTTCGAGTCTCGGGCCGGCCACGACTGAGGTGCCCTTGAGCAAGGCACTGAACCCCCCAACTGCTCCCCGGGTGCCGCAGCATAAATGGCTGCCCACTGCTCCGAGGGTGTGTTCACTGTGTGTGTGTGTTCACTGCTGCACTTTGGATGGGTCAAATGCAGAGAACAAATTCTGAGTATGGGTCACCGTACTTAGCCGTATGTCACTTCACTTAATTTCACTTAATAGTTATGTGCCTGGGTTACGTATGTATGTGTGGGGCGGAGCTATCAAAACAGGGGTGACACCCATTTGGGTTAGGGTCGTGTTTGTTTTGATGATTTCAAATGTCAACATTGTCTTTCAGACATCGTGCACCCCACCTTTAAGAAGACAAAAAACAGTAGTGTGTCATGATTTTTTTCTATTATTTTTATTTTATTCAAAAAGATTCATTGCCAAACTTCGCATTTCTGACAAACACAAGGTTGTAGGCTATATGGTCGTTAGATACATAGAGGTGATCTTCTGTCAATAAAAGTGCTTGTTTGCACACTGTTTGTGTGTGTGTGTGTGTGTGTGTGTGTGTGTGTGTGTGTGTGTGTGTGTGTGTGTGTGTGTGTGTACATGTGTGTTTCTGTGTTCTTGTGTCCAGTACCATGTTATTCGATATTTTTTTTTGAAAGACAGAACCATGTTATTCAATGTTATTTATTTTTAAAGATTGTACCATATTATATACTGTTGTTTTGCTGCACTTTTGTGCTGCTTCTGTCATATCTTGTAAATGTGACACTGTTTCATTAATCACTCATTTACAATTACTCATTTAAATATCCCTTTAGCTGGAAGAAAGAGTGAGGGAGCTGGAGGGACTGCTCCGTATGGCACAAGAGAATGAGGCAAAAAGCTTGGTATGTGAAACACGTCACTAGTACAAAACAAAATTTCTAAGCACTTTAGGTTTTCATCGTGTCATCACTAGCAGGATGTTCACATTTATTTTGGTATCAAAGCTCATGTAGACCTTAAAATTTAAGATTTTGTGGTCCTTAATTGTACTTGAACAAAATGCCAACAGCGGCAGTCTCACATCATACGTCAGCAAACAGGACAAATATATATGTACTGTATATATTTAATATATACAAATACATATACAGTACACACAATTCAGAGAATTTACACAATTCAGAGAATGGATGTTTTTTCCTATCAATGAACTTGATTTTTTATATTGAACCTCTTGTTTAGCATAAACGAAGGTAGCTAGTAAGGTCATGAATTTGTGTTTGTGTTGATCCTTGTCTTTGTCATGTGCTCATGTGGTTCCTTCATCAACAACTGATGAATACGCTTTGTGTGTATGAAAATAAAGCCAGAAGTGTTTGTTGAACCTGCAGGTGTCTCTGGCTGATGCGGAGCTGAAACACAATGACACTCTATACTCCATCAGTCAGCTGGAGGAAGAGAAGTCAGAGCTGAAGAACCAGGTGGACAAGCTGCGTTCCACGGTGCAGGAGCTGGGAGAAGAGCTCTGTCAGTGTCACCTTGAGAATGAAGAGCTACAGAAGGTAAGCAAATAATGCTTTGCTCTAAGAAGTCTGTTTTTAGATTAAAACACTACTGAATTCCAATAAGAGTTCTGGTGACATTTTTGCATTACTCACTGCAAACAAGTGCTTTTTACAATCATTCAGCAAAAAAGTAAACAATGAAATTCCTGCATCCTGTAAATGATGCTGCTCAAACAACTTTTTGACTTTGTCAAACCGGACCTATTTCTGAACTCCCTGTAGAATGTCAGTAAATAAGAAGGGATTTTTAGATGTGAGGCAAGCAACATTAAAAGTTAAACAGTATAGCAACCGTCTGATACAGGTTTAATTAAACCACAAGGGTAGTTATATGCACATTTTCATGTTTTAGGAGTGTGAGCAAAACAAGGAGGCTCACAAAGCCCTGCAGCTGGAACATGAAAAGTTGAAACAGGAGCTGTTCCTCAAGGAAGTAGTGCTGAAGGTAAACCTGTCTTCTTGCAAAACCATGACAGTTGTTGGAAACTCTGTGTGTATGTGTTGGTTCTTACATTTGAGTGTGGGTATAAAAGTAATTAAAGCAGTGTTTGTTGAACCTGCAGGTGTCTCTGGCTGATGCGGAGCTGAAACACAATGACACTCTATACTCCATCAGTCAGCTGAAGGAAGAAAAGTCAGAGCTGAAGGACCAGGTGGACAAGCTGCGTTCCACAGTGCAGGAGCTGGGAGAAGAGCTCTGTCAGTGTCACCTTGAGAATGAGGAGCTACTAAAGGTAAGCAAAAAAAGCTTTACATAGTCCATGTGGAAATAATGCTCATGCAGCATAAACCAATAAGCCCATTATTTTTTTTACCTCTTTTGCCTCATTGCTGTGTTTTAGAAGAGATGAAGAACATCAGTTGAAGAGAGGAAATAATGTATGCAGGCTTACCATGAGCGATAGAAGGAGAAGATATAAAATTGTGTAGTTTATCTTTTCATTCATGTGTTGTTCAAAAATGGGTTCAGCTAAGAGCTCCAGTAGATAGAAATGTAATAATTCATGATTGGGAAATGAAATACTCAATAACATTATCTACAGTTAACAATCAACAATGCAGTAATCTGAACATTCTCCCAAATGTGGACAAATACACTATAATTGAACTGAGAAAAGAAAAAAACCCTACCAAGTCAGTCCAGTTTTAGAAAAGGCTGGCCACCGATTTTATTTATTTATTTTTTGAAAGACATAGTACCATGTTATTCGATGTTTTTTTTTTTTGAAAGACAGTACCATGTTATTCAATGTTATTTATTTCCTATTTTAAAGATTGTACCACGTTATATACTGTTGTTTTGCTGCACTCTGCATGTTTTGTGCCGCTTTTGTCATATCTTGTAAATGTGACACTGTATCATTAATCACTATATTTCATAACAAAGGTTATAATATTAATCATTTTTAGATCAATCTTATAATTAAACAAGAAATAAAACATTTTCATTATATTTATCACATTTGCAGTATGTTTTTTTTTATATCAGAATGACTCAAAAGAACTTATATCTATCACTAAAGCATTATAAAACTAATAGTTCAATCATTTATTTCACTATGCAATGCAGTAGTTTGTGTATTAAAAATACTTCATCTCTGAGATTATTGTATTAATAGATGTATAAAAACATATCAAATCTGTAATATACACTTATTTTCTTAATAAACAGTATATTTATGTATGTATTGTACATTCCTCTCCAATTCACATATCGAGCTTGAAGTTCTCTTTATAGGTAACTGAGCAGATTAATGTCCAAGCATTTCACATCCATCTTTTACAAAAACCTCTTTGGATTGGTGAAGGTTTCTTAGCTAGTATTTAAGTTTCCTTGTCCTTCCTTTTACTGTAAAACTCATCTGTGCTGGGAGAGACCCTGATAAGCCCACTGCTTTTTTAAGTTATATGCAATGCACTGGGGGAGGGACAGAGAGCTGGTCTGATCCTAAAGCTATGAAAGAATTAGAAATATCCAAAATGAATACAGAACTGCTCAAGCTTGTTTCATTGTTTTATCTTAAGCCACACCGTTCTTATCTCTTTCATAGTCTCTGTTTTTCTTTCTTACAAAACAGAGCTTCCTGCAGCGTTTTACCCAATCTAGATGACCTGAGATCTCTTCGTAAGAGATCTGTCTGTCTGATAAAATATGTTCAAGAAAGTACCTGGTTGCTTTGACATTAGCAGATATTTCCCATTTTCAATGCTTGCAGGAAAAAACCCATAAAATATATAATTTTTTAAGCAAACTAAGCCAACAAGATGATAAAGGCTTAGGGCTAAGTCTGTTTGTTATGAGTCATGACTCAGATGCAGTCAGATGGGTCTGAGCATCGGAGCGCCGGAAGAGGGAACGCTTCCGTCTCCGGCCAAAGCCACAGGGACTGATCTTGTGTAGGGGAGCATTATTCATCTTATTACTGAGCTGGCTGAGGCGGTAGGCCAGATCATGTACTGAGCAGGTGAGCAGGTTACAACCTCTTTTCCCCCTTCTGTTTGGATTATCACTGCAAAAAGGAACAGAAAGAAAAAAAGAAATGATTCTACATGTTGCTCTCCCAGAACATTTAGAAAACCCAAATGGGTATAAACCTCACCCCCGAATTACAACCCCAACACTGACTTCAAATCATATCTCATACTGTCTATTACTCTTATTTATGCATTTCATTCATAACGTCATAACCCATATCTAGCTTGTATCACTGTAACAAAGCAGGTCATTATTAACTACATAGCTACAATGAAGCTCATTCATGTCATATTATGCGCAGTTTGAAAAACAGATATTCTTTGAATGCAAACCTCATGTGCTACCATCCCAATTAGGATGCCAAAATCCAGACATGCTCCTGGGGAGAGAGGAAGCCTACCTGCTCTGTGATATAGGTGTGCCCATATTCCTGTTCTCTTGCTGAGCGAGGCGTTCAACTGAATCTTCTAAACTCCTTTTAGGCACACAGAGATGCCTCTTCAGCAGTGCCATATTCAGTCTGGCGCACAAACACCAGCAAAACTCTTACCAGCTTCAGAATTGTAAATTTGTAATTTCAAAAGGAGATACTTATTAAAAAAGAGTTGATGCTTAGACATACTTATTTTCTCTGTCAGAATTGGAAGGAAGTGTTGCACTTAAAGCACAAGGCATGAAAGCTGCCAGCAAACACCACATCAAAATACTCAGAGAGACTGTCTTCATTTTTGACTTTGACCTGCAGAAAGAGTTCAGAACATTGTAGTTGTTTATGAATCATCGAATAATGCATTTCTGTAAAAACTGAACAGTTCCCAAAAACCCCAAAGGCGAAGTCTTTGACAGGATGATAAATGCTGGATGTCTTTCCAACTCAAATCTGTTTTAGACCTTTGAGGAAAAACTAAAACATTCATGTTATGATAATCATGTCTGAGTAGCAGTGCAAGGTACATACCTGAGAAGGAAGCTTTATTCTTGAGTAAGAATTAAGAACCGTACTCCTGATTTCTCAACACTGATTGGTTGGTCTGGAGAAATAGGAATTTCTAAATAATGTCCACAATAATGTGTGTGTGTGTGTGTGTGTGTGTGATAATGAAGGATACAGCTGTGACACTAGTCTAAAAGGCAAACCAGCCTTTTATTCTTTACAGAGAGTGGGAGGAGACGGACGTTTGAGGCGCAAAGATGAGTGACAATCGGCCAAATTGCCCAGTCCTGTGCATTACATGCATTAACAATAAAACTCTGGTTGCTGTTATGTGTTTTTAAAGGAGCGCCATCATTATTTTCCAACCAATTTGATTATTGATTATTTATTAACCAATTTGATTTGATCATTCCCTGATTTACTAAATGTATTAAAGTTGTTTTGTTTTGCACAGAATTTCTATTTGTCATTGCTCATTCTTGAAAAGCTGTCATATTCTGTAAGACTCTACTTTTGTAATATTTATGTAATACAGAGACTTCTTTGAAGCATGAGCTCATGAACGTCATGGTTCAGAAATTTCAGACACAAAACAAAGACAATTATTTATATAAAATAAAATCATATGCTTTGACATCACAGCACTATTACTACTTATTTCTAGCAAGAGTGACAAGAGTCATTGTGATGCTGGCTATTTCTACATTTCAGTCTAGTGTTTAGATGCAGTGTTCCAGTACACTGACTTTAGTGACCTCTTCTTTCACATTGTAAAGACTTTGAGAGTTGGAGACTATGGTGACTATGGTAACATCACGTTAGGCACATCACAAGTCACTGGAAATACTGCAATCAACTGATCAAATGGTTTGTACGTGCTGAGACTGTTGCTTGATGCTCTGAGGCATTACACAACATCCATAAATGATTTTTAAACAACCTCCAAAATGACTTTTCACATCAACTGAAATTCATCCCTCCTAATATTGGACCCTTTTAAGATGGATCTCTGATGACATATATTATATCATTCCTTGCAGCAATAACCAGGCAGCTGCTAGTTGAACTACTTTGTCCAAGCTGACTTCATAGCAGCTGAGAGTGTAGTGCAGTTAGAGACTTAGGCATAAACAGTGTCTATACTCACCACGTTTCTCAGTGAATGATGTAATAAATCACTTCTGAATCCAGTAGGATGTGATGTTACTTCCCTAGTTACTGTATGGATTGCTAGCATAAGTAAAACTGAACGATGTTGCGTTAGATCATGTGACAGGTACAGATCCCTTGTGCTTGTGCTCTGCATGTTTTAGCATGACTGAATGATATCAGAATTTAGGGATTAGAGCCAAATCCCTGGTAAAGAGTAAAGCAAGCACTGATCTTCCAATCATACATTAGTCATTTCCCTGTTATTAAGTTCATTGTTATTCTGAAGAGTGTTGTTTTTAAAATGTCATCTTATTACATCATTAACACAAAGAGGATGTGAGCAGTTTTGAAAAGTGTGAAGAGGTCACAATAAAGTCGAGGTCGTGTTCGTTTGTGCTTTAATTCATTCATGAACACAAAATTCGTAACCGTTTCACTCCGACTAATTAATTGCAAAAGTTTATCTAAGCCCACTAATGCTCGATTTTCCACTGTTTTCATATTCATACTGTAGAAAATCCTATAAAAATCTTGTTTACTCCACTGAAATTTTACTGTTCTCTTATTACATGTAGCTCACCTACACGTTCTGTACATCACTTTCCCTCTGTAATGTTTGCACATTCTGTACTGTTACTACATGTGTTTTTACAACATTCTTTTTATTTCTGTATATATTTTTACTTTTTTAACTCTTAAATTTAATTTATTTAATAGAAGGAGTAGGCCATGTATTCGTTTATATGTGTACTTGACAAATAAAATCTTTATTCTTGGATCTAGTTATTCACAGTTTGTAATAATGATATTTTTTAAATCAGATACCAATGTGGAAGCAGACTGTTTGCATTGAAAATTACTGAAATTTTATGCATGGATTGTCATGGCAAGATTCTATGACATACGAATAAGATTCAATGTCACCTCACTTCACATACTGTAGCCTTTACTTTTGCTTTGGGTCAGTGGCCACTGTTCACTGTCCACATGTCCTAGTTCGCTTAAACAAGGCAAATATGAAGGCCGTCACGATTTGGACATTACTTTATTTATGAATTGAAAGTGACGAAAGTGAAAGTGATGTGACATACAGCTAAGTACGGTGACCCATACTCAGAATTCGTTCTCTGCATTTGACCCATCCAAAGTGCACACACACAGCAGTGAACACACACACCATGAACACACACCCGGAGCAGTGGGCAGCCATTTATGCTGCGGCACCCGGGGAGCAGTTGGGGGGTTCGGTGCCTTGCCTTGCACCTCAGTCATAGCCGGCCCGAGACTCGAACCCACAACCTTAGGATTACGAGTCAGACTCTCTAACCATTAGGCCACGACTTGCCCCAAATAAAAACAGGGGAGAGCACGAACGCAGTCCCCCACTATCAGAAATTATGCAGTCGAGATTCCCGCATTTGGGGAATTCGCAAAGGTCAGCACAGCCCGAGTGCAATGGCCGAGCCTTGCTTTGGGCAAACCACCTCCTTGATCGTGGTATTGCCCCTGCCAGGTAAGTATGCCAGGTAAGCAATTGGCCTTTAGTCACGCGTTCCTCCCTCACCATTACCAGTGATATCAACAGTAAAAGTGGCATTGAAGAAAAGCAGGAATTTAATGAATTTGTGCCCATAAATGTATGCCTACACTTTGATACTCTGTGTTGTACTATACATGCCAACTAAACCTTCGCATTAGAAAATTACATTTTAGGATAATTCAGATGTCATTGTGTTATTATCAAGAATATTTTATGTAATTTTCTACACCAAGCATGTTGGGTCTGCTTTAATTTGTAAGAAAACAAAAAGTCACTTTGATTATAGAAAGGCTATATATAACAAACTATATATATATATATATATATATATATATATATATATATATATATATATATATATATATATATATATATAACTATATATATATATATAACTATATATATATAACTATATATATATATATATATATATATATATATATATATATATATATTATATATATATATATAGTTTTTTTATAGAAATCAAACCGTTGACTTATTAGAATTGTGCAAACTTAAATTAAAGAAATAAGGACAGACAAAGAGTGCTTGGATAAATTCAATTACAGTAACCAGCTGTATTCCTAAATCTATTAGTACAAACTTGAAATGCATTCATATCTGTATTTGGATTTGGATTTAAGAGGGAGCGGGCATTTCCGGTTGTCTTCTGTGCCATGAAGATTTTGGACCTCCACTGAGATGAGGATCCTGAGACATCTAGAGATTTACCAGCTCCAGTTAGACTCAGCTATACTAAAGCAGAGACGCCAACTCCATGTGGTCTTTGAGGACAACAACCTCCTCATCAATACAACATTTATCAGACGGTATATTTATAATCACACACTACAGTGTCACCCACATGAGGATGAGGTTCCCCTTTGAGTCTGGTTCCTCTCAAGGTTCCTTCCTCTTCCATCTAAGGGAGTTTTTCCTCACCACAGTCACCTGAGTCACCTCAGACTTGCTCATTGGGGATAAATACATACAAATTTAAATATATCTAATATCTTCATATTATATTAATCTGTATATTGTTCTTTTTATTAACATGTTTTATGTTTATGTTCTGTAAAGCTGCTTTGAGGCAGTGACAATTGTTATAAGCGCTATACTGTACAAATAAATTTGAATTAAATTGAATACACAAAAAGTTTTTTTCTTTTATTTTTAACAATGAAAACACTGAATAAATTGTGCTGTTGTGTTGTTTTAAATCGCAGAATAAGACATTCTGAGGCAGGGTTTCTATCTTCTATTTTATGTGATGGTCTGGACGATGGACTGGTTTTGGCCACTAGGGATTCTCATTGTGCACTTTTTTAAGTTTCCTGACATTTTATCAGTTGTTATTATTCTCACTAATGCACCGGTTCCTGTGAGAGTATTTAAGTGGCCCTGTTTCCCTGTTTCTTTACTAATCGTTTGATGTTTTGTCACCAGCTTCTCCTGTTACCTCGATGTTCTCTATTTGTTCCTCTTTTTGCCTTTAGCCTGTTGTTTCCTTTTCTGTTTTCTTAGCATTTGTGCTGAATTGTGTTAAGAAACACAATATTAGTGAATATAACTGAATATTAGTGACGCCTGTTTTCTCAGATTTTTTTTTGTGTTAATATTTATAAAGCCTTATTTTTCATTTGGATGCCTTTTAAATGGACTCATTGTAATCACTTGCGGCTAGATTGTGTCCCGTTGTACACGAACTAGCCCCATTTCATTTTCTTTGAGCTACAGTAGTGGATCCACTTTAACTTTTTTCTAGATTCATTTTTTTGGGCTCCTTATAGAGGCATTTATGTTTATTCTCTGACTGTGCTATCTTCTTTTCAACCGCCTTCCCAGTGACTGAGTAACCAAACTATGTTATATAAAAATCAACATCAAGAATAAAAAAAACATTTATTCAGAGTATAGTTGACAACAGGCTGCAATCCTTCAGCTGTACACAATGCATGGTCTGTGTAAGCTACTACAGCTTAATATTAGAAGAGAATTTCCCTGAATAATATTTTGTATTTAGAAATGGTTATTGTTATTTGTTGTATAATCACGAAAGAATATGTTTGGAAATTGTTAATCAAAAAAGGGAACATTCGTTAAACCAAATGGAAATGTTCTGAGTTTTCTGGGTTAATATAAGACATCATATGTGATGGAGCACATACTGTATTGCAGCCTTCCCTACTGTCAGAGCTGCTGATATAGCCAACGTCAGACCTTCTATTCAATCTGATTCCATTTTTTAACAGCCTGATTTAATCCACCTGGTTTTTCCCACAGTGATTTTCAAGTATATTGATATTGTATTGAAGAGGAGGAGCCTGATAAAGAGGTAGGACTTTTGGTTGATTTTACAGGAAGCAGAAAATGTCACAGAGAGACAGTCACTAGCTGGCACCAGTTCCAGATAAGTCTTCATAACGACAAGCAAAGTCATGTGTGTGTGAGATGAGTGTGTGAGCAGAGACAGAGGATAATGTTGAGTAAGTTGCTGTAATAATCAGTCTGTTGCTGTCAGATATGAAGAGATATAAGAGCTATGAAGTTACTACTATATATATATATATATATACATATATATATATATATGTATATATATATATATATATATATATATATATATATATATATAGAGAGAGAGAGAGAGAGAGAGAGAGAGAGAGAGAGAGAGAGACTTTTATATGTCCTAAGTCCTAATTTTATACGTACTAAGACATAGATATATCTATGTCTTAGTACGGTTATCTTTACTGTCTTTACAATGTCTATGGCAGATTATACAGCAATGACACATCAAACTAATCCCTAGCTATTAATAATACTTACATATTATTGTGATAAGATCTACAAAATGACGATAAATATATGTACCAAATTTATTTCAAAACTCTACACAAAACAGGCAGAAAAGGATTACTGTGGAAAATGCTGTAACTTTTAAAAATAATTTTTGCAGTGTAATCCCTCCACCTCACCATCATCAACACCATCAGTGCAGATTGTGTGACTTTGTATTTGGGTCAAATTTCACCTCTTTACAGTGACAGAGCTTTAAGAAGCATGGAGGAGTGCTGAGAGGCTGAGTTTTTTTGTGTGCTGAATGAGAAGCTGCATTGCAGAGCTGAATACAACACAGCAGAACACACTCTCTCTCACACACAGGAACACAATGAACACAAGACCTGGATGATCTCTGATGAAGGTGATAGGATCAGAGGGACCAGATATCAGAAGTAAGATTTGCTGTTTGTTTCAGAATATTAAAATGGTGAAACTAACATTGCTAACAGCGGCGATAAGAATATGTCTAATAAGCATTGTGATTCTGATGACTGCAACATTTGGGTATGTGTGTGTGAGAGAGAGAAAGAGAGATGAGAATGAATGTAAATCTTGATGGTGCACCGTTACAAAGGTGACCTTGTTACTGTACTTTGATTTGCTGACTACAGTACACACAGATCGCAATTACAGTTAGCTCATGCAGCTATAGAAACCCTCACTCTCTTTTGTGTGTGTATCAGAAGACAGTAGGATATTGTGCAGACCCATGCTGATTGTGCATTGAGTGGGAGTGATGTAGTTGCTCATGTGAAGGGCGCGTGATGAATATAAATGACAAATACCAAAAAAAACAGATCTTTCCAGACTTCCACAAAAACATTGTTGTTATGGATCTGGCCCTTGAGAAAGGTATCAGTGACTTAAACTATTCACTTTGAAAATGTGATGTATATAGCATCTGTTTCTGGACTTGAGGATGGATGGGTTGAGTGAAGGATTCAATGAAAGACTAACTCTCTGCTGTGATATACACTAAAACTGAACATCAGCTGTCGGGGAATTGCTTGAGGCTAACATTAGCACAGAAACAGAGACCATAGCTTGGCTTTATTTGTGTAACAGCTGCCTTGTAATGCCCTGAGAATGAAGCCACTGTGGCCTAGCATAATCACTACAGAATTACATAATATGCATAAAAGGCCATCTGTGATGCATTTGGCCTGGGATGCATTGGTGACAAATCAGTCATTTGTCAAGTGTTTATTTCATTTGTTTAAGAGTGTAATAAAGGTGTTTGTGGCATAGATTCAGTGTACAGGCATAGATTTGGCTGTAAACAGGTGAGATGAGGACACAGGCACAACATACACAGACACACAAATTAATATTCAGAGTGTTTTGTGCAGCGGGCCTCAGCATGCTTGGTTAGAAACGTGTGTGTGTGTGTGTGTGTGTGTGTGTGTGTGTGTGTGTGTGTGTGTGTGTGTGTGTGATGCAAATGGCACTTTTGACATTCTGGGTAGGTTTCATTGGTTATTATTATTATTATTATTATTATTATTATTATTATTATTATTATTATTATTATTATTATTATTATTATTATTATTATTATTATTACCAGTTAACATTGAGACCATTTCTTTATAAATGATGATGATGATGATGATGATTTTAATTAATTAATCACTTTATTTATTTATTTATTTGTTTGTTTGTTTGTTTGTTTATTAGTAGTTGTTGTTTTTGTTGTTGTTGTTTTTACAAAAAAGCACAAAACACTACCACTGATTCTTATTTTTACAAAAATAAAACCATGGAGTGCTAAATATTTCTCTAGATATGTAGAATTATAGTGTGTTTGCATATTAATGAACACCAAACTTACCACATAATAGAATTTCCACAAACAAATAATGTGTCAAATGAAAGCTTCCATACTTGTTTCATACTTATTTTATTGTTCCCATTACTACTCTGTCATTGTTCCTAATTTTCTGGGTGTTTCCTGAGACAGAGAGCACATGGCTTCTTGTGTGGGAGGACTGTGCTAATCGAGGGCTCTCATTGGTTATTTTGACATGAACATATGTCTTCAAGCTCTGTGCCATTAGTGAATGATCCAGGTCATTTATTGTTGTGACATGCCCTGAAATGAAGAAAAGTGTTGAACAGATATTGAATCTAGTCATTGTCATTTTTTATGAGTATTTGAGCTTTAATGTGGGTGTTGAATAATAACCAAAGGTCATGCTTTCAGTCTGGATTCTTTTATTGAATTTGGGGCCACCATGACACTGCAAAATGCTCTAGGATAAAATATATTATCCAACTGTTCTTTGCTTGCTTCCACAAGCCATGCTGACGTGGACCGTTCACATCTCAGCCTTGTATTCTTATGCACCAGACAGATTTACTGCCCATGCCACATCTTTCTTCAACTCCATTTCCAAAACCTCCCGTTTACAGCTCTGTGGCTGCCTTTCTCAGAGCCTCTGGGCCACTTAGCATTCCATGAGGAAGCTCGTTTTTTGTCTGAGGAGCCGTGCGGGGTGCCACTGCATGTCACATATCCCCACACATGCTATTCTGCTATTCTTTTGTCTGCATTGAGTGATTTGGTCTGGCCATGTGCCAGGACTCCATTGCTGATTTTATTTTGTTCAAAGTTAAAGCTGTATGCTTGAAGAAGACATATCATGCATATAGTCAGGCGGAGTTTATACAGTATTTGCTCTGAATTCTGTATGGACATGCAACTTCTGAGGGTTTAGTGTAATAATAGAAATCCCCAACAGGAATGTGTAGCCATATGGTCCTAATCCTTGGTTTTATACAGATTATACATAGGATTATTTAGTAGTTGGATTAACTACAGAAATGTGACTTGTAGTTCAAAGTCACGCTTATTGTTTTAAGTGCTCATTTGGCAGATGATTTTATCCATTTGAATGTACATCTAAACAGATGAAAATGAAGGTTTTAGCTTAAGAGGCCAACAGTTACAGCTGGGATTTGAACTCACAACCTTCCTTTTAAAGCCTTAACCACTGAGTCACCGCTTCCCTTGTTCAGAATTATAGATTAACACAATGTGAAGGCTGCTTAAACCCTATATTATACCACATGGGAAGCTGCTGTGCGTCTTATGTTGCTTTACATTGTTGTGATTATCTTTTCCCTTAATCTTCACAGAACAAATCTGAGAGGAAGGATAACATCTGTAAGAATCATTTGAATTATATGAGCATAACAGTTCATTTCAGTGATAGATAGAGCTCAGCTGAGTCAGTGAAATCTCTTGGCAGTTTAGCCGCATTTAAATTATCTGAAGAATCAGGGCCAAGTTTTAAAGAGTCGTAGTGTCAAGCCTGAGAGGAAAGCTGTCCATCTCTCAACTCTTTTTCTCTTTCCCGTTCTCTCTCTCTCTCTCTCTCTCTCTCTCTCTCTCTCTCTCTCTCTCTCTCTCTCTCTCTCTCTCTCTCTCTCTCTCTCTCTCTCTGTCTGCATGAGAGTAGTATTCTACTTTAATCCTCAGTCTCGGCTCCAGCCCAGCACACAGGCAGGGGGAGATTACAGGGTTTACAGAGTGTTGCATTGAATACACAAAGCCAAAATGTAGTACACTGAAACTCTCTCACAGTTTTTCCTTTTTCACTCTCTCTCACTTTCTATCTGCCTTGACTAAGCATCCATAGCATTTGGCTCTTTTCCATTGCTTTCTCACACAAATTTGTTTGTTTGTGTGTTTGTCAATGGAATAGTGAAGGATCACTGGATCGCTGCAGTGAGTTTATGCCAGATTCTTGCTTTTCCTCTGCCATTAACCTGCTTAAAGAGAGAGAGCAGTTTCTCAGCCAAGGACATGTTCAGGATGAGGCCAGCAACTTCCGTCCAAGGCCACACAAAGCTGACAGTGCACTGAGCTGAACGAACTGGCACGACTAAGAGCATATGGGTCATTAGATACTAAATTCTGCTTTTAGGCTTCTGTAAAATAACACTTTAGAGCTTGCAGGGTGGCTGCTTAAACCTAGGCCAAAGTGGTCTGGGTTGAGGGACAGTTCTCACTCTCTTTCTTCCTTCCTTTCTATCGCTCTCCACCTTCTGTGGCAAATAAAAAAGCATGATTAGTCTCACTGACCAGCTGTTAGGAAGAGACTTCTTCTTTCCATAACTCCAGTAATACTCCAATAATACTTCTCTACCCATTACCATGGACAGAAAATATAACTTTTAATACATAAAAATATACATAAATGAGATAAATTATATTTTATTGTGGAAAAAGACAGAAAATCTGTTTACTTGAAAGTCACTTATATTGGAAAAATACAGGCAGTTGTTTGGGGGTTTATCCAAGTTTTAAGATTAAAAAAAAAGAAATTCTGTTAATTTATGCATTGACAATATTGTGATATGCCTGAGCAATCTTATTATTATTATTATTATTATTATTATTATTATTATTATTATTATTATTATTATTATTATTATTATTATTAATGTCCAGGACAATTGGAGGTACTGCCATTATAGTGTGTGTTTGGGGTTTGGTGTGTGTGTGTGTGTGTGTGTGTGTGTGTGTGTGTGTGTGTGTGTGTGTGTGTGTGTGTGTGTGTGTGTGTGTAAAGAAGGATTAAAATTGCACTCCAGCTGTCCCTGAAACCCAAAGAATCATATTTCCTGTGTTTCTGCTCCTCACTTGTTTCTCTTCACATATCTAATGCATGCTCATATGTCAGCGTTGCTGTTGTGAAATATGATGACGGGTGGAGGTTAAGCTGAAAAGATAATCATGAGTCCTCTGTCATTCTCCATCACACACAGAGAACATTAAAGCGTGTTTTAGAAGGCAGAATGAGCAGAAAGAGTGATCAGAAGAAAGGAGGATGGACGATTCCAATTGTTCACTCAGTCAGCCAAAAGGATGAAGAGCTGATAGTCTGTAAGTTAGAGCTTGTGGAAGTGTTTTTCACCTTCGTTATAAAAATGAAATAATGGTCTGAGTCACAACAATAATGAATATTGTATAAAAAGTGTTGTAAGGGTTGATATAACTTTAAGTGGTCCAAAAGTGCACAACACAGTTATTGATCCCAGTTTATTAAGGATGAAAACTTCTATAAAGTCTGCCCATCTTTATAGATGGCAGTAGATAGTTGTTGCCTGGTCTTTAAAGCAAACATAATTTTTCAACTTGATGTGCTGTATCTACAGTATAAATGTAATCACCATAGGCAAGAAATGTGTGTGGTACAGAAAAAGATCCTTCTCAAAACTCACCTACTATGACAGGGCTGTTGTAATATTGTGTATATAATATATAATAATATAATTCCTCTGAGCTCCACAGTCCCTGGTTTGATCCTGTATATAATGCTCAAGGAAATGCGATACATCCTAACCATCCAACACTGAAGCAAAAAGTCTTTTTGGTTATTAATGATTAAACAATAAATTTTGTGATATTTATGGTATAAGCCCTCATAGCATATTTACTAGAATGGTAGCTTACCATTACCGTGAGTAAGTACACGGAAATATGTTGAAACAATCAGCTGCAGTAATCTGTCGTACACGATATATAGAGGTAGTAAACACACATTAGGTTATGAAACACTGGAATATTTCTCAAAGTCAGTGTTTGCTTTTGAACGTGGGTATGACTGTGCTTACCTCAGGGAGTGGCAGGGTGGAGTTTTGGTGGCCAGAAGATCTGTTTTTTAGACTACTAAAGTAAAAAGATACAGTATTTGTCAGTAGAGAATACCTGACATAGCACGATAGTTATTGTGCCATAAACTTGGACACTTCCTTGATTTCAGATCATTAATCAGCTTCTAATTGAA
Source organism: Tachysurus fulvidraco (assembly GCF_022655615.1). NCBI lineage: Eukaryota > Metazoa > Chordata > Actinopteri > Siluriformes > Bagridae > Tachysurus > Tachysurus fulvidraco. The sequence goes on along the minus strand of NC_062530.1, from coordinate 19,456,546 downwards.
TAAGACATCAACTAACATTTTTGTCTCACCGAAATCCTGTCATGCAGAAGAAAAAAACATTTAACCTTTCAGCTTGTAGTTGTACTTCTGTCTAAATAAATGGCAAATAAATCATTTAGGCTTCTTTCTAGGTTGTGAATGAAAAGGGAAGGGCCTAAGCACATTTACAAAATGAGACATTGAACTGATGTCATACTGAGCACCAAGAGCCAAACATGATTCATTCCAAAATTCAATACAAAAGTATAAAAACAACTGACATCAGTTACAGAGTGTCAAGCCCGGACAAGGCCTTGGTGGAAACATCCAGTGCTGTTACGCAGCACTAAGACAGATCTAAAGGATCTATTCTCTTGGAAAAAGAAGAAGAAGAAGAAGAAGAAGAAGAAGAAGAAGAAGAAGAAGAAGAAGAAGAAGAAGAAGAAGAAGAACTTTCTGTTTCATACAGTCACTTTTCTTTTTTCAGTGAAAGTTAATGCTAGTTTAGAGCAATCTATGTAGAAATAATAGTGATTAGATTTCAAGCTTTAAAAAAGCATGGTCATTAGAGTAAAGGTCTAATTTGATAGAAATGTGTCTGATAAAATGATGCAGAATGAGGAATGGCTAAAATATTTCTGTAATTTCCATGATTTTTTTAACTATCTTTAGTCACATCAAGTGAAATTCTATTTAATATATAATACAATGTCTTAAAATAAGAAAATCCTACTTAGCAATTTGCAACATTCCCATCATGAAATTTCCCAGAAGTCTATTTTGGTGGAAAATTGCAGGCTTTGACTTGTGCTGAATCCAGACAATCTCTAACCTTTAAATAAGCCTGTGGTCTCTCTGGGAACTTTCCTGCTATCTCTCTCAGTCATGAAGTGTTGCTCATTGTACTGCTATAAATGTTGAGGATCACATCTCTGTAAAAAACCTAACTATGGTTTAACTATTAAACCATGCTACCTGCTTAGTTTGTTCCTGAAATCATGAATCATTATTAACAAACTGCCCAATCTGCACATTAAGGAAATGTTCCCTCTGAAAATACACCAATTAAGAGTTCAGTAACAGTGCTGTAATTGTAATTGTGCTAATGTCTTTTTTTTTTTTTGGCAAAATCCTTGTAAATGAGAGGCCATATAAATGATTACCAACACATACTTATTTGTATTACTAACATCTTCCAGAAATTTTATTGTCTTGGATCTGTGTGGTTTGCATGTGTGTTAATTTTAGAAAGCTAGAACTGGTTCATTTTTTTAGTTTACATTCTGTAGATTCCAAACGTTTCTGGTACCATAATATTTACTGGCCAGTCATTAAGATGTCTATTATCTAGCTGTTTTAAGATTGCATCCTTATTCCTTACATCCTTCCTGGTTCTTTTTTTTAATCAAGCATTGTACGCAGATGACATCCTCGTCGTATTATCTGAAGTGAGTTATTAAAAAAATGACCAGCTTTGTGCTGTCGGCTCAACACAAATCTATGCTTTACTGTGACATCAACACTATTTACACCAAGCAAAATATGAACCTTCAGTGCTAAACCAGAATAGAATTAAGTTTATTAACCTAAAACTAATGATTTAAATGTCAAGGGATCCAGATCTGGAGTCATTAACACCTTTTGCCCTTAAGATCTACCTATATTAGTCTATCTTAAGTTGATTTGCTTGGACAGAATTTCTAATCCTGTTTGTAGTTTGTAATCCTAAAGCATCATCCACATAAAAATGCTTTCATGGCTTTCTGTATTTATTAGGCTGCTCGTAAGCACTGAGGAATCCCTCAGTGGAGTAAAGGAAAGAAGGAGAAGAAAGGCCACACACTCACATATTGTTTCCATTGTGGAAAGGTTAAATGCTACAAATTGAATAGATTTTTTTTTTTAGATTAGCATTGTTGAACTCAAGTCAGAAGGCATCGATTCATTTTTTATAGCAGCAAATCAAAGTTTTGTGTAAATTATCATATTCTAATACGTTATCAGCTCTATAGCAGCTAATTCACAAGGACTTTAGATTACACTCCATGTAATATAACTCATATTCAAAATGGATTCAATTGTGTAACAAAGTAAAATTATGAAGATTTTTGTCAATTTATAATTATATGTATAAAATATATGCAACATGCATGGAAGGAGCCCTCAGGGTCAGAAACGTCCAGCATTTCCAATAACAGATTTCCAACACAGAAAAGTCGCAGTGTTGGAAATCTGTTGTCGTTTGTATCTTTGTATTGGAGAATGTAGCTTGTAGCATTTTTTAGCTTATTAACTTGAAATGACTCAACTACTGTTTATTACTACTTTTATGTAAGTGATAAGAGGAACTAAGGCGAAGATATTTTACACCATTGAATGTAATTAGAAACTGAGTATGGCATACTCTTGAAAAAAATATGTAAGTATGGACTATGCCCCATGATATTATTAAAACATTTGAATAATTGGAAAATTGTAAGAGGAATGACATACTTTGCAACTTGCTTTATTGTAAAGTAATCAACTCATACCGGCATGCTAAGTTTTATTCTCTATTTAATTTTAGTTTATTTTAAAGACATTTTGTAGCAGTGCAGTTCACAAGGACTAGCATTCTGTTCACACTGAGTCACCAAAGTTAAGTCTCAAATCTTAACCTTGTTAATTGTTAATGCTAGTCCTTGTTAATTTAACTAACATGAAGATATATTTGATGAAGACTACAACACACTTCTCAGAGTTACTCAGGATTATTTGTAAATATGTAAATGAAATGAAAATGAAAGGAAATATTACGATCTTGTGAAAATCACTTACAGCTAGAGTGTTCTCAATAGCATATTTCACACTTGAATATGAATATGAGTAATTCCAATCTCCCAAAATGTTCTTATGAGGCTTAACATCATTTTTGGACTGTGTCATTATAGTAAATTTTCTGTGGAGAGATTTGTTTGTGTTGTCTCTGGTGAAAGACTGAAGGAAGCCATAGAGTTGTTGGAGAGAGCTCCAGAGCATCGCTATGCAGTGTGTTAAACAAAGCTTTCTTTTGGCTGGGGACACATAGCGGTCAAATGGGGGACTTTGTCCTCTTCTTTCTTCCTTTTGTCTCTTAGCTCAAGCTGAATAAGACCCTTTGTATTCGGGTGCAATCACATGTCACAATATTTGAACAGCTGCACTGTGTGCACTGTATGTGTGTGCATGTACAGTGATTTTCTATCAGTGTAAAACTGTGTTGGATGGAATGAGCATGAGTCAAGGGTTTACTGATTCCTATATGACACTGATTCTCAGATATATATGAAGACATCCATGAATAACTGAATAACTGAATTTATTGTAGTTAGAAAGCCATGGTGTTTTCAAAAGACAATAGAAGACAAGACAAAAACAATTAATCCATAATCAATAAAATGTAGAAAACGATTTTGAAATAGGATAGGTTAGTGATAATATACACAATATAAATGTATACAATAATATACAAATTTACAGGCTGGAAGTGCAGGAACCCTTTGGAATTATTTTTCCCCAAGAATGCCAGGGTTTATACGATGTTGAATTATCGCATCAGACTGGTCAGAAAGTGTTCTCTGACAACAATGTTAGCAATAACTCATAGCATTGCGTTCATTCTATTACAAGGTTATAGTGTCCAGGGACAAACGCTCAAATAAATTTAGTCTAGCCTTTATTTCACTACGAAAAGCTATAAAAGTTGTTGAAAGTTCTTCTAGGAGACATTTATTTAACATTTATATGTCTTCATATAAAGCTATACCTTTAACATTCCTGAGAATCTACAGGAAAACTAGACTTTGCAATTTGTGCTTTCTAAGTGACATAATAAATGTAATTATTTTTTCATAATTACTTCTAGAGAGATTAAAAAAAAGGCTTTTGAGGAAATAACAGTTTGTACTTAATTTTTGGATGTTCCACAACATTAAATTTAACTATAAATAGCTAAAAAAATACTACATGTCTTTGTTTAATCAACAAAACTTTTTAAATTGTTGGCAAATTGCTGTTACCTAATAGGAATAAAAAAAACAACTTCAGGTTGTGATGTTATTGAAATAGTCAACTCAGGTGTTGATAATTGTATATCCATTTAGTTTTAATCATTTTTTCATGCTAGTATGCTTTCATGCTGCTCTATATCTATGTTTTAATTTGACCTCAAACTAAAAAAATTAGTTGCCCTGTAATTGTAACTTTCTTGTTTCTTTCATGGATGCCATGGATTATGTTAAAGCTCAGCATATTTATTACATGACGTCAAGGCTGGGAGTTCAGCCAAATGTTAAATACTACATGTTCACTCCTACTGCTTTATAGTCTTTAGCTAAAGCAGAGCTGAGCATTGTTAAGGAAGGGACAGTTATTGCAAGCTTGCAGTACAATCTCACAGCCTTTATTACATTTACAGCTTTGGGTTGTGTAACATGGCAGGAAGTTGTGGTCTGGCTGCATTTGAGGATCATTGTGTAACCGTTGGGTGTTGAATCACGACCAGATGATTAAAATTCTGTGTGTTGAAAATGAGAAATTATAATTATCTACTGTCATTAAATCAGAGGATACACAAAAAGGAGGGACTGAATAGTAAAAGTGTGGATTTTATGTGGATTAGTTTTCTAAACCCATTCCTAAAATAAAGATTAATTCAAACAGTCTTGAAGAATTTACATTGAATTGTTTGTATATCTTTCATATGCAACCTACAGTATATATGATAAAACAATCATTTATGCTCTTAGCTTGTTTATAACCTTCACATGAAATTGAGACCTATGTGCCTTAAGAAAAAAATGATGGCAACTGATGCTTCTTTTATACATGCAAAATGTTTTTTAAAGAAGTAAAAAAAAAAAACAAAAAAAAAACATAAAGGTAAGCATTACTGTAATAGATGTACAATGCCTGTATACTCAGGGTGCAGTGTGGATTCTTTTTTTTTTTTAAATTTGATAATGCATTACACAGATACAGTTTTGGGGAAATAGAAATCTACTTGTGAATCGCATTAAAAAATAAAATAGGCTTATTAAAGTATACAGCAACAGTATGAGATAATGGAAATATATTATATAAATATAATTTTATGGATGTTTGTTTTTCAGTTGATAGGTTAAATCACCAGGTTGCTATATGCCTGGACCGGGCTGCTTTGTGAGAATGGCATGAACTAGACTAGAGATTCACAAAAGAATAGACTGTAAATCAATCACTAACCTGCTTAGGTCTGATTAAAGAGCACACGCTGATCAATACTTCAAATCACTTGTTTCTGCACCAAATGGAAAGCCAATAAGATCAAAGGACTGTCTGGTATCTCAGCTAAGTCTATGCTACTTACTGTGTCACTTAGCACTCCCTGTTTCATCCCTTTTTCTGGCATCAGCAATGACTTTAAATACACCTTAAGTATCTTGCATTATACTGTAGAAGTGTATTTATACCCAGTCACAAATGTGGACGTGTCATTTAGAGCTGTTGACCCTTGTCGAAAGGGTTGTGTTCTCTTGTGTTCAAGTGCTGTCCAGGGTGACTGACAGAAGTGCTTTGTAAGTCATTCAATCATCTTATTAGTCATTTCATCTAGGTCATGGTCGTGAATCCAAAGCCGAACTTGGAAGCACTGGGCATGAAGCAGGAATGGACTGTGGATGGGATGCCAGTCCACTGCGATGCTTTATAGTCTCTTTCAAATAAACATACCTCATTCTAGGAAAATATATCATTGTATTAAAAATTTGAGATAAGTTTGGTTAAGCATTAAGTGAAAAGCTGAGCTTAAACTCAGTTCGAAGGGACAGCCAAACAAAATTTATTCCATTATGAATACTTTTATTTTAAGTTAGCAAAAATGGTACCACTGTCTATGCGGGCATATATTTTACTCAAAGCAAATTCTGACCTCAAGTCATTTGCATGTTTTAGTCCCAACATTTTGCAACAATGCGTAAACAGGGTGCACTACCACATCCTGATAGCTTTCATCTTAACTGGTGGCTTTGTCAATGCTGTCCTACTATATGATAAAGAATGATGAATGAGAAGGTTAAATTCTGATGATCTAACACTCAGTAGAGTCCCAGTAAACTGGCTGGACAGAGGAGAGCTTTGACCAGTCGTAGTATTTATTGTACTGGAGATGTTTGCATTGATACTTTAATTGTTTCTCCAGAGGAAATGATACTTGTCATGGTCTGTGCTGTACTTCTACTTGAATTTTTTATTTTTTAATTTTTTTTTAAGTTTTATTAAAATGTATCTGTATAGTGTTTTTTTAAAAATGTTTTACATCGTTTTAAAGCAGCTTTACAGGAATATAAAAATTCCTTACTTTTTTTTTTTATTTAATAAAATTTAGAAAATAAAAAAGTTACAATTTTTAAGTGAATTAAAAATGTATTATTATTATTATTATTATTATTATTATTATTATTATTATTATTATTATTATTATTATTATTATTTTTTAAACTACCCAGACACATTTATGTAACCAGGAGCTTTTGATTAACTTATACTAAAGCTTGATTCATGAATACTTGCTACTGTATCTTGCACATGTCTGATTAGCATTCAGAATTTGATCTGGTTTTGAAAGATGAAGTGTTCAGAGCAGGTTACAGGACTTTGAAATATAACCTCACTCTGATTAATACTGAGAGAGCGTGACAGGTTTCAATGACAGTAACCTTACCTGTAATTTGTCTGCATTTCTCTCTAAATTGCCAACTCAAGCAGATGCATTTCTCTGGTGGTTAGTTGCAGATGTGTAATGTTTATTTCATCCCAAAGAGAATGCAGGACAATTGTGGAGTTTTGTCCTTAGTTTACAGGAATTTCAGAGTTTACTCTTCTGCTTCCAATAGTAATAACACAATCTATATTCTGTACTGTATGTTTGCTAAATGTGAAGAAGATTCAAGAACATAAACTATAAGTTTATCTATTTATATTTAACAGTATTTAACATGTATTCTTGCCCACAATAGCTCTGCTTTATGTGTACAATCGTGCCAGTGTAGAATCCTAATGGGCTGTAACAGACTTATAATAGATGAGATTTTCAAAAGAACTGCATGCATCATTACTGAGGCCTTTTGACCTGCATTCTTATAAAGGCCTTTTATGAACCCCTGTATTGAACTAACTGCCTGATTCTCTCTCTCTCTCTCTCTCTCTCTCTCTCTCTCTCTCTCTCTCTCTCTCTCTCTCTCTCTCTCTCTCTCTCTCTCTCTCTCTCTCTCTATCTCTCTCTCTCTCTCTCTCTCTCACACACACACACACACACACACACACACACACACACACACACACACACACACAGAGAGAGAGGGAGAGAGAGAGAGAGAGAGAGAGAGAGAGAGAGAGAGAGAGAGAGAGAGAGAGAGAGAGAGAGAGAGAATCAGACAGTTAGTTCTGTGGGTCTGTGGGTAAGACTCAATAAAAGGAATATAAGAATATAAAAAAAATACTAAAAATTCATTTAAACTGCACATCTTATTTTCCCATTAATGTCATCATGGCTTTATGTACTTTTTCAAGAGAAAATAAATAGCGGGTTATTAGACTTAAGAACTTAAAGAATAATGTAACCATTAATGATAGTTTGTTTTTAAAACTCTCCAGATACATGTAAGATAGATGTGATTGCAAATATATTAAACATAAGTTTACCGATTTTCTGTTCCATAAATATGTCAACTTATCACTCTCTTTTATCTATATATGACATTGGAGGCTTTGCTACATATTCAGTTGCCTTGAATTATGAGAATTAATTGACTTTTTATATCAAATACCCTAAAACAATTAACCTACTTGAAGTTTCTTATAACTACTTCACTGGGAAAATCAAGTATAAAATTATTAAGAAATTGTTTAGTTCTTAATAAATAAATTAATACTGGAAATAATGTATTCATCAGTTTAAACATTATATTTTATTATAATGGTACTATGGTGGTGAAAACAAATTATAACCTGTTTTAAGTATATAAAGTCGCTCAGAGCATTTTGTGAAAGCCAAAATAATAATAATTATTATTCAGTAACCACCTAGCCAGGCATGAGACGACGGTACGTTGCAGTGGACCTTTATTCACACTGGGGCTTAATTTATCAAAGTCATTCTGCCTATTTGCAGGTTTTTGGATAGTAGGAGGAAATCTGAGAACATGTGAAACTCCAAACACACAGTGTCCTGAGCCCATGATAAATACGGCTGCTTAACAAATAAAAGAATATCATTCATCTTCAGGTTCAGAGGAACTGGAGCCTATTCCAGAACTACTCAGTGTGAGGTGGAAGTACAACCTGGATGGGATTCTAGTCCATCAAAGGCCTCCATACACACACAAAATCGAAATACATATGGATCCTTAAACAACCCTGTGCATGACAAAATCTCATGTGATTGACACTTATACTAGCTTTCTGACATAATGGATTGGGGAAAAAATGTATATGTTGAATATGCATATCTTGTATCTTGTATACACAGGGAATATCAGATTGTTCCTTTCTCTACCTGTCCTCCTTTTTTTTCCTTCCCCACTCCTATCTGCATATCCTCTCATGTTTTTTGTCTTCGTCAGTGTATTTCTCTCATTCCCTCACAGCACTGCATATGCTAGAATAAAGGATGGTGTCATATGAGATGGGCTGATTATATAAACATCACCAGTAATGTATAAGAACTAATGATGTGAAGAAAGACATGTTTTGGAGTGTTTCATTTGGCACAGTTCATTATTGTTATGAATGTACTGCATGTATGCCTTGTAGAAAGGAAAGGTTTACTATGTTTCCATGTATAATCCTTTAACTTACCTTCTGTTATACTGTACATGCATATTCCCAAAATCCCACCAAAGAGGCTTTAAGGCTTTCAAACAGCTTCTTTTCCAAAAATGGGTTATGGTTCTGTATTAGATGACAATAATCAATGCCAGTAGTGGAAATTCGAAACTAACCATAACAGGAAGGATGAATCAATGTTCACAACTTCATCCCAGCTTATATGCATTTTGATACATTCATGCTAACAGCTTGTTTTTTTCTACCATCTCTCTGCTTGACAGAATAGTCCACAGTTGGTTAATGTCAATTACTGACAGGTTCGTTCCATCTTGTTCCAAAATCAATAAGCACACAACCAATAATGCTCATATGGACCAAAAGCTATGTATGGCTCTTGTATTGCTGGAAAGACAATCTTCTTAGTTGAGTCCGCCTTTTAAAAGCTGACAGGCTTCTTATGTTTTATTCAAGGCTCCTACACACTGAACCTATGACTTCAGCGTTTAGAGAAGAAAGATTACTCGAAATGTGTGTGTGTGTGTGTGTGTGTGTGTGTGTGTGTGTGTGTGTGTGTGTGTGTGTGTGTGTGTGTGTGTGTGTGTGTGTGTGGTTTTGTGTGTGTATGTCCAACGAAGATATTACTAATAACATCCAGATTTACTTGCAGACTCTTTAAAGAAGTTATTATGCAATAACTTGATTTTGTTATTATGCAGTTATTATGCCACATTATGCAAAAGGGTGGTGTACATGACTGTGGGAACAAAAACAGACATACGTAATAATTATAATGTATGTTATGTATCTACCCACACCCTTTCCAAAAGCATGCATATCGATTTCCTTCTTAACGAAATTGAATATCCGGCATTGTAGCAGACCAGAGATTTGCTCCAGTCCTAATTCACTAATTTATCCTACGCATCCATGACACAAAGGCACTCCATTATTTGCCCAATCATCCTCCACACTGGACTAATTAGATCCCACTATGATCAACCCGGGGTCTGAATGCACCAAGACTCATACGGTACAGTAATGCCACAGAGTCACAACACAAACAAGCTTTAACAAAGGAAATGTTAAACGTTGTTTCTTCTAGTAATGCATGCCTTTTCCCAGCATAATCATTTCAGATGACTGAACTAACTGTATCCAACTTAGTGCATGTGAAACTGTTCCGAATGTTATTACCAAGTAATTAAAGAAGTTGGAGCTTGTTGCCTGGGAATGATGAATGGAGATTTTCTGTATCCCTTCATGTTGATATAAGGACAATTTGATATGGTGAAAGTAATACATACTTTATTCTGGTACAATTTGACATTTGTCTCACCAGTTCACTTGTAGTTCCAGGATGTTTTTGGCAAACCCAAAAAACTACTTCTTGTTTTTTAAGCTTTCAAATTGTTTATATCTTGTGCTGTAGTCTTCTTTAAATTTTTTAATTCTTGAAAACTAACCCTAGACCTATTTGCTTACTTGTAAACGAGCACTTTAAGGCATTATTTAATGTATTCAATTACAATATACTGTATTGTAGAAGTTGGCTCAAATACATAACAAAACGATAATTGTGTTCAAATATTAATCTAGCTTGTTGGTAGACATAAATTCCTTTTGTTCTTAAAAGGTTTTAAATTGTTTTTTATGTGAGTTGAGGGACGTGTAATTGATTGATGAGACTTAGAAAGGAATAGTGTAGAATAGAGGAAAGCTTTTTGTGGGTCATCTCCATAACACAATCCAAAACCTTACACACTGGCTAACAGTAGTGCAACTGTCCCAGGATTCTTCTGTTATAAATAACTGCCTCACTAAGAGTGTGTGAGGCCAGCGGGTCAAGCAGCCACATTTGGGAGGACGTAGGAATGCCTGGCTGTCTTCTTGGTGTGTTATTCCTGTATCCTGGAAGCCCTGCTGCACAACAGTACATTTTGTACACAGACTCACTATGGTGCACTGACTGTCTTACTCAAAGCCCTAATCATCCCCCCATACACACACCCACACCCACACATGCACACACCTCCTCATACTCGCCACACCCGTCTTCATCTTCATAAGACATCCATTGTGTGTTCACAGGAGCACACGGTGCTTGGTCTTTGTGAACAGACGGGATGCTCAGCATCATCTGAGGAAGGAGGGGCTTTGGGCTGCTCTGCCTGTCCTCTTGCCTGCCAACCAAATCACATGATCAAATCTTCCACGTCCCGTAACCATGGCAATGAGCTCTGGACCAGTCTGCATCTCATGGGTGTAGGAAAGAAGGAATAGGAAACAGAAAAACAGAGAAAGGATACAAGAAAAAGGAGGAGGAAGCTCAGAAGCGACAGACGCTGTGCTCCGTAGTAGCTATCAGGGTAAGTACAATGCTGTTGATTTCACTCCTCTGCTTTGATGGTCCTGCTGTGTGCTTAATTATTTGTAGCAGTGCTTGCTTATTTACTCCATATCAATGCAATATCCTGAGCTATCTCCCTTCTTTCTGACTAGACGACATCACTCATCTCTTCTATCATAAGGGAATAGTTCTCGGTGTTAGAAAGCATCACATGACATGTTCTCCTGTTTTACTGTTGTCATTGGCCTTCAGAAGAAATACAGATGTGAATATAAATAAGACCATTTGAGACATGTTTTGAAGCCCCATTTATTGGCTTGTTGATAAAGAGTGGATGCCTGTGTCTGATGTTACATAATCTGCGCTAAGCTCTTTGTGGGTTGCTCTCTTCAATGCTCCCATTAACTTCTTTTTATAGATCAGCACTAGCAAGGGTTTAGCTTCTGTGGAACCACTATCTGTTTCGCGGGCAGTTTACCTACATTAATCCAGTACACTGACTCAAGCCATATACAGCTCTCCCTTCCAGCCTCTGTGCGAGTTGTTTTTATGATAATGCTGCATGACAGGCATGATCATCGTTGTGATTGAATGCCATGTTTCTGATGGCTTGAGTGTTATCGATTTGAAAGGGCAGCTGATCATTGCATGATGACAATGGATCATTGCAACTGGAACATTAGCATAAAGTGCATCACTGACTGCATAAAATGCAATGAGACGTTCAAAGGAGATGTTTATTGGCTCAACTAACAGCATTCTTATTCTATTCATACTGTAAGAGACTACGTTAATCACAATAAAAGCACTGCTGTTTTATAGCTTTTGAATATTTTGTATTATTGTCCATGGTATTGTTTAAAAATCAGTATTGTATGTCTTAAACAATTACATTTTACACACCAAGGATTGTTTTCCCTACATAAAATAGCCGTAACAGAATAGTCTTAAATAGTCAGTCTCACAAGATACAATATCTAAACATTTATGCTGCCATTTCCCATGAATTGTATTTGTAGGCTAATACTTAACATATGTAAGCTATCAGTAAGTCCTTCTATAAACCATTTCTTGCTTCAGTAGTGCAAATTGTTTAGTACAGGATTTTTGTACTGCTTAAAATAGAACACTGAATCCGTATGCAGTGTCACTCCAGATTTCGCAGGTAGTAACGATGATGACAGCAGAAATGTTTTAATATATTGACTAAAACTGGATCCATGTGTGTTACATAAGAAATATGATTATAAAGTACATTTATTTGATCTCAGACAGCTGATCTACTTGTGAGATGTGAAACACGATATTGTATAAGGCTTCGTTTGTCTATCAGGATGTCACAGTGAGGTTCAGTCTATAGACTAATTATCTCAGTGCATACAGGAGTGTGAGTGTGGGTGTGTTGAGGGATTAGAACAGTGAGAGAGTGCTGATAGTGTTAGCTCAACACCTCGTGCTTGGTTTGGGGTGTACGAGCACTAAACATACTTCAAACCACTCATATCAGGATATTTTAAACCCCCTTATCTAATGTTTATAACTTTCACTCATGTTCAAGAGCAGCTCCATGCATGCTCCATAACAGACTTACAAACAAAAAAAGTCTGGTGCTGCTAAATTGTCTTCCTTCCCCAGCCAAATTCATGAACTCAGCTTTTGACACAGGCTTATTCAGGTCATGTAAAATGGTATGTTGTTGTTTTGCAGAAGACTGAGAAATGTTCTCGGGCAGTAACCCCTTGTACATGATTATAGTGTCACACCAAAATGTGTTCCTCATTGCTTCAAAATCAACAGAGAAATGCTGGCCTCTCTTACAGTGTTGACTTCTGTTTATGATATATATTACAGGAAATGTCATTTACTGTGCTGTTGACTTTTCTTATTATAAATGTGAATACTTAAATGTGAAAAAAATAACAACAGTTTGCAATCACTGAGGTCTTTCTGGCTCACAGTCTCTTATCACTCTGTACTAATTGCTGGGCTGAACAGTAAATGTTCCCTTTCCACACTGTTCTGAAAAACATTTGGTTGACATTACACCTCACAAGGAGCCTTGAAAATTAGAACAAAATGGACAACTGACATGAAAAGCTATGCCAAATACCCTTACTGACGCATATCTTTACATTACGTATGTACATTATTTTTAATTTGTTAGAGGGATGTTGCAGTATACTATGGCGTTGAAAACTTGTGCAATAAAATGCTGAATAAGTCAGATTTAAAGGAATTGTTGTGCCAAAAAAAGAACTGGAACAGACTTCTATTTTTCAGGAAAAGTTAAATCTAGGTAACCTGTGAGAGGTTTCCACCAGAGAGCCTGGTTTGCTTTTTTTACAGTAAAAGTGGCCACCTAATTTCACAGAAAGTGTCTGTTTGCCTGAGATGCCATATAAAAATGCATGTTTACTACCATTAACTGTTTCAAACTAAAATTGTCAATCCAATATATCAATTATATATTTTACTAAAAAGCTCATTGTATTGCAGTGTTTGTTTTTCGCTCTTTGCATCCTTTGGTACAGTTCTTGGTAATATTGACCGAGTTTTAAAAGCACTACAGAAATAAAAACATGGATAAAACTAATTGACACATATTCGCAATCCCAAACAATATAGATAACATCTGTGATTAATGTTTAGAATTAATACATCACATTTAACAATCAAAGTTTAATTTGTTTTTCTGATAAAGTTACAATTTGTTTAAAAATATATATATATACAGCATATATATAATATATATATATACAGCAATAAAAACATTGATGGCAGAAATCTAGATTTTTTTTAATGGAACAATGTTTTAATTAGTGTATAATATTTACTTTAACTATATTAAGATTTAAGTTATGAACTATATTATATTATATTTAACTATTAAGAAACAAAAGATTATTACAGTCGCTGGCTATGAAATACAGCTCTCATAAATACATCTGTAAATGTGGATGATTTACAACAGATGCAAAACCTTTAATAAAAATATAAAATTGGTCAAATTGACCCGAACACCACAGAGGGTTTAACTGATGTGTGAAGACACTGAAGCTTGTAATCAGATCAGTGTACACAATATATTAGACACTCCATGAACCATGGGCTTTATAGAGATAAATGTGACACCTGAAAGACTGACATCAAGCTCCTTTTTATCTAAGACAATAATAAAGATTCATTCATTCATTCATTTTCTACCGCTTATCCAAACTTCTCTGGTCACGGGAAGCCTGTGCCTATTTCAGGCGTCATCGGGCATCAAGGCAGGATACACCCTGGATGGAGTGCCAACCCATCGCAGGGCACACACACACTCTCATTCACTACAATAATAATAATAATAATGAATATGATTAATAAAAATGATTTGTTATTTAACAAAGGCAAATAAAATCGTTGATTTCTTTAAATCATTGACACTTTCTATACGGCTAGAACACGTGTCTCCGGTGTCAGGGGTTTTTGTAAAGCTCAGTAATTTTTCTGTGATTTCTAGTTTCTCTAACATGACAAGTTCTTTTATGTTCCTCATAAGTTATAAGTGATAATATGAAGCATGAAAGAACATTAAACAACACAACACAACACACATGCACATCAACTGTATGGACTGCACAGACCTACACCAAATACACACACTTCCAATATATATACATATATATATATATATCCATCAATCTGTTTACATGCTGTTTTTTTTCACGCTTTTTGCTCTTTGCACATGCTGTCTCACATTTCAGTCGTTCAGCTGTTTTGCACAATACATTATCTCAGGTAACTGCTGCTATAGCACCGTGTTCATTCTAGTATTACTGCACACGCAATATTGTTTGAACATACAGTATTTACACTGGTCGGCGCTGTTTCTGTGTATTGTTTTTGTGTATTGTCTTTTTTGTATTGTCTTGTATATTTTTGTCTGCACTGTCTTTTGTCCTGCACTGTCTTTTTGTCTTGTCCTGCACTGTTTTGTCTGTCTTGTTTGTCTTGTCCTGACTGTCCTGTCAGTTACAGGTTTGTGTCTGACTGCATCACATCACACCATTGATTAGTTTTCCATAACTGAATGCTACCACAGTTTTCACACTAGTTTACTTTATTTAAGATATGATATTACCAACAGTTAAGGTGTTTTAAACTAGGCTTTTACTAGCACAAAATGGTTACTCTTTAAAAAATAAAAAAAATAAAAATAAAACAGTTTACAACTAAACCGGTTACTAAAAAACAGTGAGCACTGAGAACACTTCAGTGGACCTGCAGGCTTTTCTGTAACCGCCCGTGATTACGTCACAGGGGGAAACCAATAGGATTAAAATCGTGGGAATGCACGCTCCACCTCGTGGGAGGGGGGGGGGTACAGAAATATATTTCTATTTACATATAATTTACATTTATTCAGGAATACCATTCCGTAGCAGAAGCTACCTGGTTACGTTTTTTAATCAGTAGTTTAGTTTTTCTCATGTGAAATATACAGCTTGTTTCGTAAACTTAACCGTGCACTTTTTTTTAACCCCCCTATTCTTCCTTTCCACGGAGTTTAGTCCATCGGCTCCTCGGCGAGTCCATTAGCGCCTTCAGTATGAATGTGAACGTGTTCAGAAGCAAATAATTTACTGACCAAACTAACAAGTTCACGGCGATCAGCGGATATTTACGTATAATGGATTAACGTCGTTGTGTGAAAACGTGTCAAGGGCGAAGCAGCCTGCGGTTGCTTGTAAATCGTGTCTGTTTTACAGGATCCATGAAGGTAAGAGCTGAGAAACACCAGGCTTCTGTCGCGCATGCGCGTTTGGGCTTAGTGTGTATAGTCACCTACAGTCAATAAGGCGATCAGGTTCATTCATGATGTGGCTCACTAGCTATTAGTTTTGTGTGCATGTATAGTATACCAGATAAGCTGCATGCAATCGAATAAGCTATAAAGCACATATTAGAAAGCTTAGATGATCCACAGATTGCAGTAAACACAGCCACACACGTGCTCTTTCAGTGTTGATGGATTATTTACATTTACAGCATTTAGCAGACACCTTATCTCATTTTACACAACTGTGCAATTGATGGTTAAGAGCCTTGATCAGGGGCCGAGTGGTGGCAGCCAGGTGGATGTGGGATTCAAACCCACAACCTTCTGCTGGACATGAGATTTGAACTCACAACCTTCTGCTGGACATGAGATTTGAACTCACAACCTTCTGCTGGACATGAGATTTGAACTCACAACCTTCTGCTGGACGTGAGATTTGAACTCGCAACCTTCTGCTGGCTGTGAGATTTGAACTCGCAACTTTCTGCAGGATGTGGGATTCGAACATCCGATTGGTAGCCCAACACCTTAAACACTAGGCTACGACACCCCAGTTGCACGTTCTTGTGTTGTTGTCTTGCATCGGATACAGACAACATCTGATCCTCAGACAGTGTTGTGAACACTTGTTTGTTTCTTATGTTGCAGTGTGTATGCCACATGCTGTAATGTAAATGTGTATGCCATGTCAGATGGATGTTTGGGTCAGATAAGGATTGTGTTGTAGAGATCTGGC